>NC_141829.1:2247896-2252896 GCF_982586985.1 Callionymus lyra
GAACATCTCTGGAGTGTGTGAAGGAACATCTCTGGAGTGTGTGAAGGAACATCTCTGGAGTGTGTGCAGGAACATCTCTGGAGCAGGAGTGTGTGAAGGAACATCTCTGGAGCAGGAGTGTGTGAAGGAACATCTCTGGAGTGTGTGAAGGAACATCTCTGCAGCAGGAGTGTGTGAAGGAACATCTCTGGAGCAGGAGTGTGTGAAGGAACATCTCTGCAGCAGGAGTGTGTGAAGGAACATCTCCGGAGCAGGAGTGTGTGAAGGAACATCTCTGCAGCAGGAGTGTGTGAAGGAACATCTCCGGAGCAGGAGTGTGTGAAGGAACATCTCTGGAGTGTGTGCAGGAACATCTCTGGAGCAGGAGTGTGTGAAGGAACATCTCTGGAGTGTGTGAAGGAACATCTCTGGAGCAGGAGTGTGTGAAGGAATATCTCTGGAGCAGGAGTGTGTGAAGGAACATCTCTGGAGTGTGTGAAGGAACATCTCTGCAGCAGGAGTGTGTGAAGAAACATCTCTGGAGTGTGTGAAGGAACATCTCTGGAGCAGGAGTGTGTGAAGGAACATCTCTGGAGCAGGAGTGTGTGAAGGAACATCTCTGGAGCAGGAGTGTGTGAAGGAACATCTCTGCAGCAGGAGTGTGTGTGTGTGTAAAGCTGGTTGTGTAACGTCAGACGCTCTCAGAAGATGAAACAGATTTCATCAGACGACGACCGACTTTGCAGCGTCTGCTGCCAACACTGGCAGCTATAAGTCTAGACACTGAACTCGTCAACACAGTCGCACAACTGTGAGAGCGACGACAACTTTCACACTGATCTCTGCGGCGCCAACTTTATATTGATTTCTGCGGCGCCTCCTTCGATCCATCGATCCATCGATCCATCGATCCATCGATCCATCGATCCATCGATCCATCCATCCTTCGATCCATCGATCCATCGATCCATCGATCCATCGATCCATCGATCCATCGATCCATCGATCCATCCATCCATCGATCCTTCGATCCATCCATCCATCCATCCATCCATCCATCCATCCATCCATCCATCGATCCATCGATCCATCCATCCATCCATCCATCCATCCATCCATCCATCCATCCATCATCCATCCATCCATCCATCCATCCATCCATCCATCCATCCATCCATCCATCCATCCATCCATCCATCCATCCATCCATCCATCCATCCATCCATCCATCCATCCATCCATCCATTGATCGTCTGATCAAGTATTTCAAGAATCATTATATTGTTCGTCAAAATGTTCTTAAACAAACACATTTGTGTGTATTTGTTGAAAACACACACTCTTTGTGTCGCTCATGAATCTGGCGACGATCAAATGTGTGTTTGTGTGCGTTTTAACACAACCACGAGAGTTTCCTTCAAACTAATAGAATACATTTGTTTATTTGTTTTTTTAAATGATGCTTTTATTGTGAAATGTTTTCACGAATTGAACGTTTTTATTTGAGTTTGACGAACATTAATCGTTAAATGATCAAAATGAATATTTTTAATAGAAAGATAAAGAAATTAAAATATGAAATAAAATCTTCAAATACTGACTAAACAACAACAAATAAAATCAAATAAATATAAAAATAACATTTTTATTGACGGAGAAAATGGCGGGAATTTTCATTCTTTCTGTCTTTGAAACATTTGAGTTAATTTACGATTAAGATGTTTTTTAATCAGTATTTAAAAATAATACATCCTTCAGAAACATTTATAAATTCATTCACACAAAGATGATCCGACGCGTGTTCGTCCGACGTCGCAGTTTAAACAGAAATCAAAGGAACTCGTCGTCCATTTTGTTTTTGATTTTATCAACAAATGAAGAATTATTTTAACAAAGTTACAAATTGACGACACACAATAATTCACACACAACGCACTCTACACACTCGACACACTCGACACACTCGACACACTCGACACACTCGACACACTCGACACACTCGACACACACGATCGCTTCCGTGGATTAACGGCAAATGTTGGCAGACGACCAGATTCCCGGGATTAACGAAAAAAAACTTTATCGAAAAAACGTAGAATTAAACCTAGATTTGTCCTGAGATTTGTTAGACAAATATAGTCTTTTATTACTGTGTGTGTGTTTTTATAGGTGTGTGTGTGTGTGTTTATTGGTGTGTGTGTGTGTGTTTATAGGTGTGTGTGTGTATGTTTATAGGTGTGTGTGTGTGTGTGTGTTTATAGGTGTGTGTGTGTATGTTTATAGGTGTGTGTGTGTGTGTGTGTGTGTGTCAGTTCATTTGATTAAATAAATGTTCGATTTTGGATTAAATTCTTGAGAATGAAAAAAAGGAAAGTAAGTAATTTAAATTAGTTTTATTATATTAGTATTTATTTGTAGCGCATTTAATGATTTGAAGGGTTCATACATTTATATATTACAATTATATTATAAAACACAACTACGTAATATTCCGTGTTAAATAGAGTTAAATTAAAATTAAAAGTGATTCTAAAAATGTGATTTTATTTGATTTAAATGAGCCAAAAAAAAGCTTCAATTAATGGGATTAAAATTAAATTAATGTTTTATTTTTGGCTCAGATCACAGATTATTGTGTGAACGCTCGTCAACACGGGTCTGGATCAGGATCAGGATCAGGATCAGGATCTGGATCAGAACACGCTGAAGAATATCTCGAAGGAAGATCTTTTCTCAGCGTCGGGTCACGATCGGATCAACAGAACACTCGGGTGTTCGCGGCTCATCATGAGACACAAACAAACAAACGTGACGGTCTTACCCTGAAGAGCTGGACCAGGAGGAAGAGAAGGTGTGCGGTCATTATGACCCGCCTGCTCTGCACTGACACACAGCGTTGCTTCCTCTTCACTGAGGCTCTAATGGGGCCGTCGGGGTCCGGCGAGTCAAGGGGGCCCGGGGGGGGCAGGGGGCGCCGCAGAGCTTGTCTAATCGAACGGGACAGTTGCTGCTGAGTCCAGAACCAACCCCCGGACCATGAAAGAACCAGAACCTCCACGACTTCAATTAATAAAATCACAGAGGCCTCGACACGAAGGTGCTCCAGTCGCACCAGTTTGGGAACAAACGCCGAAGGAAAACAAACCAGAAGAAGAATCACGACCACACCAGGTGACCAGGTGACCAGGTGACCAGGTGACCAGGTGACCAGGTGACCGGGTGACCAGGTGACCAGGTGACCAGGTGACCATCAGGGTTTGAAAACCACGGCACTTCCAGCTTTCATCATAAAATGATATTAAAAGTATCATCAAGCAGAACATGAGATGAAAACTGTTATTACTTTTGACTAAAACAAAAACCCTTGTTTTAACTTGTGTTTTTTTTCTCATTCGACATAAAATATCACGTTTTAAAATCCGAACGAGTCAGTGATTTGTTTTTGTTTGTTGATGTAATTTATCTATGTATAATTTATCTGAAATAATCGTTTGTTTTCGTGTGTTTTAACCGATATTTTGACCTCATTTCACTTTAACTTGAGCTCTGCCATCAAACCCTGCACTAGCTTTAGAAACCATCTTAACTGCAGGACTCTCTGCTCTCTATCGCCCTCTATCACCTTAAAAAAAACATTTTACATCCTGTTAACAATAACAAATGAACGTCATACATCAGTGAGTCAAACTAAAAAATACTTGAGGGTCGCAGGTCAAACTAAATGTATCAAACAGAAAGTATGAGATTATATTTTCAGTCTTAGCTCCGTGTTTGAACAAACAAATTCAATGGTAAAGAGCTAATGCTAAAGATTATTGGTAGAGCTAATGCTAGAGCTAATTCTAGAGCTCATGGTAGAATAAAGGGTAGAGCAAATGCTAGAGCTAATGCTAGAGCTCATGCTAGAGCTCATTCTAAAGCTCATGGTAGAGCTAATGCTAGAGATAATTCTAGAGCTAATGCTAGAGATAATTCTAAATCTAATGGTAGAGCTAATGCTAGAGATAATTCTAAAGCTAATAGTATAGCTACTGCTAGAGATCATTCTAAAGCTAATGGTAGAGCTAATGCTAGAGATAATTCTAAATCTAATGGTAGAGCTAATGCTAGAGATAATTCTAAAGCTAATAGTATAGCTACTGCTAGAGATCATTCTATAGCTAATGGTAGAGCTAATGCTAGAGATAATTCTAAAGCTAATGGTAGGGCTAATGATAGAGATAATTCTAAAGCTAATGGTATAGCAAATGCTAGAGATAATTCTAAAGCTAATGGTATAGCTAATGCTAGAGATAATTCTAAAGCTAAAGGTAGAGCTATTATTAGAGATAATTCTAAAGCTAATGCCAAAGCTAATAATAGCGCTAATGCTAGATCTAAAAGTAGAGCTAATGCTAAAGCTAATGGTAGAGCTAATGCTAGATCTAAAAGTAGAGCTAATGCTAAAGCTAATGGTAGAGCTAATGCTAGATCTAAAAGTAGAGCTAATGCTAAAGCTAATGGTAGAGCTAATGCAAAACAACATCAACAACATCAAAATCTGCAATGCAGAAGAAAAATTAAAAAATGGAGCGGAGTCTATCCCAGTATCATAGGGCGAGAGGCAGGGGACACCCTGGACAGGAAGCCAGTCCGTCTCAGGACACACAAATACACACAACTATTCACACACACACACACATACTAATACCTACCGACAATTTCTCAATCAAACTCTGTATCTTTCTGGACGGTGGGAGGAAACCGGAGTGTCAGGAGTAAACCCTTAATTATCTTAAACTCTTACTTATCTTATCTTAAACACTGTCTATGAGCATCAACACCAACATTGATCTACTTTGACGATGATTTGGCCCCCGGACCAGTCATAGATTCACGCTCAGCATGAGTCCAATGAATTCTGGACTTCGGTTCTATCAGGACGTGGATCTGGAACCAGATGATAAAGTGTCTCAGATGTGATGAGAGATTGTTGTGATGAAACAACACTTGTGTGTCTTTTTATCTCGTCTTCAGGCTCT
>NC_141829.1:2260396-2262896 GCF_982586985.1 Callionymus lyra
GATGGATGGATGGATGGATGGATGGATGGATGGATGGATGGATGGATGGATGGATGGATGGATGGATGGATGGATGGATGGATGGATGGATGGATGGATGGATGGATGGATGGATGGATGGATGGATGGATGGATGGATGGATGGATGGAAGTATTTGTACTCGATCATCAACAAACAATAGCTTGTGTTTCATAAACTGAAGGTAAAACAACACGAGTATCGATCGAAGAACTCCAGACTTAGATCAACGTGATGGACGCCCGCGGCGGCGTCTGGAACCTTCTCAGAGGAACCCGAGGGGAACCGACTCACTCTGAGATCCAACAACCTTCTTGTCTCCGAGCCTCGGGGTCGGGTCTTCGATCGGCTCGGGGGTCCCCCGGCGCCCCGACTCGTCGACCTCTTCTGTCGGGAGGTAAACGCGGGCGTCGTGGGATCCGCCGCCGTGATTGAGGCGAAGCCCACAATAGCTCCGTCATCGATCCCTGGTCCTCCTCGCGAGGCCTTCGGGGCGTCAGACCAGGTCCTACGATAAGTGGGCGAATCCACATCCTGATCCAGAGGCTGCTCCATCCATCAATACGACCCCTTTCCTCTGACTTTCCCCTTCAAGCATCTTCCCTCTCACGCTGTTGTCGACTCCTGGGTGGACCATTAAATCCTGGCGTCGTCGCCGGGGGGGGCGGGGGTCGCGGGGGGGTCGCGGGGGGGTCGAGGCCAGAAATGGATTTAATAAACGAAAACGGTCGTTCTGGGAGTTTCCGTGCGGAATGTTTTCATTTTCTCCAGCGCTCGGCTAATTGGCGAACGTGGGCTGAACGAGGAAGCTTTCAGGCTTGAGGGGTTTTTATTTGTGCCTGGCTGTCAAATCACAGAGCCGGACCCCGACCCCCCCACGAGGACCGTTAAGGTCCAGCTGTCTGAAGACTCAGTCCGGAAGCTCCACTTTTCCAGAAAATCCCAGATCGGGAGGTGTGAGGGCGACAGAAGGCGAGAAGTTCACGAGCCGACGGTGGACCACGAGTTGTTCTAGGATGGACCTGTGAGGACCACATGAGAGGTTCTCTTGTGGGTCAAGACTGACGCTGACCTTCGACCTGTGAGGACCACACGAGAGGTTCTCTTGTGGGTCAAGACTGACGCTGACCTTCGACCTGTGAGGACCACATGAGAGGTTCTCTTGTGGGTCAAGACTGATACTGACCTTCGACCTGTGAGGACCACATGAGAGGTTCTCTTGTGGGTCAAGACTGACGCTGACCTTCGACCTGTGAGGACCACACGAGAGGTTCTCTTGTGGGTCAAGACTGACGCTGACCTTCGACCTGTGAGGACCACACAAGAGGTTCTCTTGTAGGTCAAGACTGACGCTGACCTTCGACCTGTAAGGACCACACGAGAGTTTCTCTTGTGGGTCAAGACTGACGCTGACCTTCGACCTGTGAGGACCACACGAGAGGTTCTCTTGTGGGTCAAGACTGACGCTGACCTTCGACCTGTGAGGACCACACGAGAGGTTCTCTTGTAGGTCAAGACTGACGCTGACCTTCGACCTGTGAGGACCACATGAGAGGTTCTCTTGTGGGTCAAGACTGACGCTGACCTTCGACCTGTGAGGACCACATGAGAGGTTCTCTTGTGGGTCAAGACTGATACTGACCTTCGACCTGTGAGGACCACATGAGAGGTTCTCTTGTGGGTCAAGACTGACGCTGACCTTCGACCTGTGAGGACCACACGAGAGGTTCTCTTGTGGGTCAAGACTGACGCTGACCTTCGACCTGTGAGGACCACACGAGAGGTTCTCTTGTAGGTCAAGACTGACGCTGACCTTCGACCTGTAAGGACCACACGAGAGTTTCTCTTGTGGGTCAAGACTGACGCTGACCTTCGACCTGTGAGGACCACACGAGAGGTTCTCTTGTGGGTCAAGACTGATACTGACCTTCGACCTGTGAGGACCACATGAGAGGTTCTCTTGTGGGTCAAGACTGACGCTGACCTTCGACCTGTGAGGACCACACGAGAGGTTCTCTTGTGGGTCAAGACTGACGCTGACCTTCGACCTGTGAGGACCACACGAGAGGTTCTCTTGTAGGTCAAGACTGACGCTGACCTTCGACCTGTAAGGACCACACGAGAGTTTCTCTTGTGGGTCAAGACTGACGCTGACCTTCGGCCTGTGAGGACCACACGAGAGGTTCTCTTGTGGGTCAAGACTGATACTGACCTTCGACCTGTGAGGACCACATGAGAGGTTCTCTTGTGGGTCAAGACTGACGCTGACCTTCGACCTGTGAGGACCACACGAGAGGTTCTCTTGTGGGTCAAGACTGATACTGACCTTCGACCTGTGAGGACCACATGAGAGGTTCTCTTGTGGGTCAAGACTGACGCTGACCTTCGACCTGTGAGGACCACACGAGAGGTTCTCTTGTGGGTCAAGAATGACGCTGACCTTCGACCTGTGAGGACCACACGAGAGGTTCTCTTGTAGGT
>NC_141829.1:2267896-2372896 GCF_982586985.1 Callionymus lyra
TTTTATTAAATATTTTAACATTTCTATGACTATTGTCTACATTTAAGTTGTAATATATTGTATTTGCAGTAGAAAAGCACCAGAGCAGCTCATACCTCTGCCAAGTCTCTCTTTCACACACACATCCATCTATTGTTTAACACAATATCATTTCTATCATTTGAAAACTTAACAACACATGCATCAGAACAACTCACTCGCACAACACACGAAAATATTGACACATCCTTCAGAAGGTTCCTGGAGCCTGACGGTCATCCTCACTTCATTGAATTTATACTTAAAATGTAACTGAATAAAAGTTTTATCTGATTTATTTTTGCATGTTGAAGGAAAATCTTTTTGTATTTTGGGAATAAATCATGAAAAGAGATTAAAATAAATATATTGATTCTCTGATAAGTTGTTTATTAATAATTATTAATTAATGATTATAAATAACCTTCACTTTATTAACGGGTCGTGAAGATAAACATCTGTACGAACAAAGCATCGATAATTGACTTTAAATTGACTTTAAATTGACTTTAAATTGATTTAAAATCATGACTGATGACGTCAGCGCTGACCACGTGACTGAAGGACTCTCGTGGACAAACAAACATTTGATCGATTTGATTGATTACGTCATAAATCCTTCTGTGACGTCCAGAGAGAGAATCCAACACGTCATCCATAAATCCCGGAGTCCATGAACGCAACACGCTGAAGGTGTTTCTCACGCACACGTGACTTTAATGGAGGACAAACTGCAGGTATTTACACCTTTATCTGCGCAGGTGAGTTTTGATAGTTTTATCTGCGCAGGTGAAAGACTTTCCTCGCGCGAAAGATCAAAGGATCGAGATGTGACGCGTGTCTGCCTCCTACTGGCGACGACATGAACTGCATCTTCTGAGAAGTAACATCGGATTAAAATAAAATTTAAAATTAAAAGATTTTAAATGAAAAATATATTTATAAGTTAAAATAAAGATCCTTCAAATAATTTTTATCACGTTTGACTTGATTATAAAATACTTTTTTTAATTACATTTTATACAAAATTATTGTTGTGGATTAAAAAAAAAGCATTTTTTGTTAAAAGTTTAATTCATGAATAAAAAACAAAACAATAAATATACTTTGATTTACAAATTACAATGTTGGCAAAATTAGAATAATTAAAGATTTAATTGGTTTGAAAGTTTTAGACACAGAACACACACACACACACACACACACACACACACACACACACACACACACACACGTTTATAATTGTCATTAAGTCTTTATTTCTCTCACCAGTTTAAGACCCATAATGCACTGCAACTATTGACTCTAAAACCTTTAATCAATGTTTTATTGAACGTCCAACATTTATTAACTACAACCAAGAATTTATAACATTTAAATGTTAAGTGTTGATTTATTATCGCGTTTAATTTCATTTTAATGTAGTTTTAATTGTATCTTCATATAATTAACACGATAAATATTTATTTAAGAAAATGTTTTTGACAAAAATGTCATTTATGATCCAAACACAGCCTTTGATACAAAATATGTATTTACGACAAAAGTATCGTTTATTTTCTGCAGTTATGTAATGATTTCATGATCCTGCTATTACAAAGACACTGTTTCAGAAACACACATTCTTGCTGGGATTGTAAGTGTTTTACTGCAGTAAATAATTAGATAAATACAAATAAAACACAATAAAATATAGTTCAATTAAATAGAAATTAACTATAACCATGAAAACGTTTAATAATCAATTAATTAATTTTAATTATATAAAAATAATTCACATTAAATCAATTAAATAGCATTTCTTGTCACAGTTAACAGACGACGTCACTCAAACCTGTGCAGGAGCCGAGGTCTCAGGTAAGAAACCAGAAAATTCCCAGTTTTGATTGCTCTTTTTGGTTAGTTAGTTAAAACTGACTTTAACAAGTTAAGTAAGTCAGTCATTTGTATTTATATTAACTAGTTATTACGACGAGATCAAAGAACCTGGTTTGACTCTCAGATGAAATGTTTGATTCTCATAAATGGATCATTTATAGTTTAAACGTAAGAAAATACATCTTGCTTCACATTTTTAAAAATTACGATAAAAGTATTTTTATTGTTCAATAAAAAACTTCTCCTGCAGCATTCTGGGAAATAACAGAGTGAATTCCAGGAGTCTTCGGATCGAACCTCAGGAATGACTGAAGCGACTGTCGAGTCACATGATCAAACACGACCAATCAGAAGCTGACGTTGAATCCGTCGCTCGCGAGGAAACAGTCGACAATAGAGTCGCCACAGTGGGGGGGGTCGGGGGGTCTTTACCCATCATGCAGTGTTTCGTGCGTCACAGCTCGCGGTCGCGGCGCTTATTAAAAGCTGGGAGGCCGTGAAGTCGTAAAGAGCAGCTTGTTATTATTCTAAGAGGTGAAATCAATGCAGCCGTCGCTGCTCAACTATTCCAGGAGGTCTTTGAACGCGTCGCCAACAATCATTTCCCACATGATGGAACTTTTCCCGCCGGAGCCGCAGACTCTGTCGGATCGTTCGGGCCTCGAAGCCGCGAGTCAAGCCACGCCTTTCATGGTGACTCACGGTTCGAGGGGAAAATGTCAATCATTCTGTCGTCGAGATGGTTTTTCAATACGAGGAGAAAATGAAGGTTTTACACAAAGACCAGGAAAAACCAGTGACGAACCTCTGGGGAGGAAACCGGAGTTCAAGGAGAAGAAGAATGACCTTGAAACTGTGATTCTTGATCGTTTTTATGGAACAAAGTTTATACGTTTGTCAGGATTCAAGGATATAAAGTGATATATAGTGATGTATAGTCATATATAGTGATAGTGTAGTAACAAGTATATATGTGTAGTATTGTCCAGTACTTGACTCTAGTGTTGTGATAGTGTAGTAACAAGTATATATGTGTAGTATTGTCCAGTACTTGACTCTGGTGTTGTGATAGTGTAGTAACAAGTATATATGTGTAGTATTGTCCAGTACTTGACTCTGGTGTTGTGATAGTGTAGTAACAAGTATATATGTGTAGTATTGTCCAGTACTTGACTCTGGTGTTGTGATAGTGTAGTAACAAGTATATATGTGTAGTATTGTCCAGTACTTGACTCTGGTGTTGTGATAGTGTAGTAACAAGTATATATGTGTAGTATTGTCCAGTACTTGACTCTGGTGTTGTGATAGTGTAGTAACAAGTATATATGTGTAGTATTGTCCAGTACTTGACTCTGGTGTTGTGATAGTGTAGTAACAAGTATATATGTGTAGTATTGTCCAGTACTTGACTCTGGTGTTGTGATAGTGTAGTAACAAGTATATATGTGTAGTATTGTCCAGTACTTGACTCTGGTGTTGTGATAGTGTAGTAATAAGTATATATGTGTAGTATTGTCCAGTACTTGACTCTGGTGTTGTGATAGTGTAGTAACAAGTATATATGTGTAGTATTGTCCAGTACTTGACTCTGGTGTTGTGATAGTGTAGTAATAAGTATATATGTGTAGTATTGTCCAGTACTTGACTCTGGTGTTGTGATAGTGTAGTAACAAGTATATATGTGTAGTATTGTCCAGTACTTGACTCTGGTGTTGTGATAGTGTAGTAACAAGTATATGTATGTAGTTGTTTTCAAACCAAAATATGTCCAAAAATCAGCTTTAAAAGCTGCTGGACTCACTGTATCCTCTCGTCCTCAGTCATCATTCTTCCTTTAGCTGTGGAGGACATAATAGAATAGAATAGAATAGAATAGAAAATGTTTATTCATCCAGAGAGGAAACACACTTTTACAACAGCACAGTTGAAAAAAATAAGGAAGCAACGCTGTGTGTCAGTGCAGAGCAGGCGGGTCATAATGACCGCACACCTTCTCTTCCTCCTGGTCCAGCTCTTCAGGGTAAGACCGTCACGTTTGTTTGTTTGTGTCACATGATGAGCCGCGAACACCCGAGTGTTCTGTTGATCCGATCGTGACCCGACGCCGAGAAAAGATCTTCCTTCGAGATATTCTTCAGCGTGTTCTGATCCAGATCCTGATCCTGATCCTGATCCTGATCCAGACCCGTGTTGACGAGCGTTCACACAATAATCTGTGATCTGAGCCAAAAATAAAACATTAATTTAATTTTAATCCCATTAATTGAAGCTTTTTTTGGCTCATTTAACTCAAATTAAATCACATTTTTAGAATCACTTTTAATTTTAATTTAACTCTATTTAACACGGAATATTACGTAGTTGTGTTTTATAATAGAATAGAATAGAATAGAATAGAATAGAATAGAATAGAATAGAAAATGTTTATTCATCCAGAGGGAAACACACTTTTACAACAGTTGAAAAAAATAAAGTGCAAGGAAAAAAGAAATAAGAGATAATAAAATAAATAAAAATAAAACGATCTTAAAAATATACAGATTATTTACAATGTTAGACATTTAAAAACTATTAACAAAATAAAATAGAATAAAATGAAAATAAAATAAAATAAAAACAAAAAATAAAATAAAACACACGAGAAGAAAAACACACTACGGATTAGCATCAGGATATTTAAAGTAGAGTAAAGTAGTAGTAAGAGTTAAATATCCTGACACCATTTGGGATGAAGGACCTTCTATACGCTCCTCCACTGGGGGGTCTGAGCCCCTGAAGGAGCTGCTCCTCCACTGGGGGGTCTGAGCCCCTGAAGGAGCTGCTCCTCCACTGGGGGGTCTGAGCCACTGAAGGAGCTGCTCCTCCACTGGGGGGTCTGAGCCACTGAAGGAGCTGCTCCTCCACGGTCAGGTGCAGTGGGTGGAGAGTGTTGTCCCTGATGGAGGATAGTCTGGAGAGTGTCCTCCTCTCTCCCACCTCCTCCACCTCCTCCTCTCTCCCACCTCCTCCACCTCCTCCTCTCTCCCACCTCCTCCACCTCCTCCTCTCTCCCACCTCCTCCACCTCCTCCTCTCTCCCACCTCCTCCTCCTCCTCCTCTCTCCCACCTCCTCCACCTCCTCCTCTCTCCCACCTCCTCCACCTCCTCCTCTCTCCCACCTCCTCCACCTCCTCCACGAGTCCAGCGAGCGACAGGACAGATCCTCCTGACCAGCCTGTTCAGTCTCTTCCTGTCCCGGTCCTCCTGCTGCTCCCCAGCAGACCACAGATAGCAGATCTACCACGGAGTCATAGAAGGTCCTTAAAAGTGGTCTGCACACTCCGAAGGACCTCAGTCTCCCCAGGAGGTGGAGGCGACTTCGGCCCTTCTTCTACACGGCGTTGATGTGTGTGGACCAGTTCAGTTTATTGTTGAGGTGAACACCAGGTATTTGAAGCTCAATGTCCGAGTCCTGGATGCTCACCGCTTGATGTGGACTTTTTCCTGAAGTCAATCACCATCTCCTTGTCTTACCGCTGTTTAAGCAAAGGTGCTCTCACACCCGTCAACAAAGTGACTGTAATGACTGCTGCCATCTAGTGGCCGGGAGTTTAATTGCAGTAAATTAACAAAATAAACACAGTTAATATCTACACGTTCATTTTTGATTAAAAAAAACATTTGTTTTAAACTTTATTGAAATATAAACATAAATGTGATCAATAAATAATAATATGACCTCAAAAGCCAAATGAAAAAAACAAGCTTGACTACTTCAAGTATGTGCTGATAAGAACGATAGAAACCTGTCAATCAAAATCTAGTCAGTCAATGGGAACGAAGTAGAGTGGGAGAGTAAAAGTCTGAGCAAAGAAAAAAAAAGAAAGAACTGTGAACCAAAAAAATATCAACAAGAAAAGTACAAATATCTAAAGCAATTACAGAAATATTTTCATTGCAAAAATGTATTATTTTTAGAGATTTATTTCATGAAATAACCTTTAATTACTGACTTACTGTCATGAAAGAACGAATCGTTAACGATGACTGAATCCTCGTCTGACCTCGGGCTCAAAACCAACAAATCCTTGAACAAATCTTTCTCCTGTCGAGAGTCGACGTAATCAATATCAGTAATCAATAAAGTTTTACCTTACCTTACGTCAACAAAGTATTTCATGTTCAGGTCACGACAATATTTACGTGGGAATAAAAAGATGTGTTTCTGTGACGTCGACACAAAAGATGTTTTTTCATCAGGAAAATATCATCAATCATTGTTTAATACTTTAAACTAATACTAATCAAGTTATTTCACATTCACATGAATTGTGTTTTGTCCCTTTTTCTCTCTTTATCTGAACATTTTTAATCATTTAAGCATAAGTTACACAACAAGATAAATAAAGACACAAATGCTCAGTTGTTCGTCTGTAAAAGATTAGCGGGAACTGGACGAGCCGGACGTCAAGACACTGAATCATTTTACTTTTAAGGACGTTATACTTATAAAAGTTCACTTTTTCAATATATATCCGAGTCAACAGAACAAAGTGAATTAAACATTAATCATCATTATTATTTGTAATAACACCTGTCAATCATTGGTGTGGGAATCGTTTTTATGACGTCATAAACTAACTAAAAACGTGTGAAACAAACGTGTAAGAAAACTTGTCTGGCAGCGCCCTCTAGTGGAGGATAATGAGAGGCAGTTTTTAGTTAGTAGGAGTCATTAGTCAAGATGTTTCGAGACCAGAGTCACGAAGAACTTTAACAAAAACTACACACAGTTAAAATATATACTTAATAAAGATCAACATAGGCTCGTTTTTAATCATTATTGATCGTTATTGATCATTATTATTGATTGTTATTGATCATTATTGATCGTTATTGATCATCATTATTGATCGTTATTGATCATCATTATTGATCGTTATTGATCATTATTATTGATCGTTATTGATCATTATTGATCGTTATTGATCATCATTATTGATCGTTATTGATCATCATTATTGATCGTTATTGATCATTATTGATCGTTATTGATCATCATTATTGATCGTTATTGATCATTATTGATCATTATTGATCATCATTATTGATCATCATTATTGATCGTTGCTGCGACGACAAAATCAAAAGAACTCAGAGAAAACAAACCTTTAGATTTGTGATTTATGAACGTGATTCAAACATCGTTTTGGTTTTTATGTCAAAAATAATAATAGTTTGTTGAAAAACCTCAGTTTGTTTGTTCATCACAAGAAGAAACGTTGATGAACATCTTGTTTCATGTCGTGTTTCTCCGTCTTGACTCACACAGAGTGAACACCAGGTGTGATCAATACGTGGATCACGTGATTTGATCAAATACGATCTAAGAAAACAGTGAAGCTCAGGTTCTTCTCTAGAGTCACAAACATCTCGTCAGGTCCATCAAAGTCAAGCTACAGGTTCAATGAAAGCAACACATGTTTTCCTCGTGATCACATGATCGAGGAAAACATCCTTAAAACACACTTGTATTAAATCACCATCACATGACTATTAAATTACCTTTATCTCAGAAATATACTAAGAATAAACTCATAAACATTTACACCAACATCTGAACTTGTTTACAAAAGTGTGATTCGTGACATGTTTAGATTTAACAAATATAAACTACTTTTTTTTTTTTCATGATCACAGAAATGGAGAAATTTAATTCTTGTGCTTCATTTAAACATGATGGACATATTGAAAACATGGAAAGGGATGAACCTGTCGGAATCTTTTGTTGATTTTGATGAACAAAGGAAAATGGCTTGAATTCGTGTCAAGAACAGATTCTTACATCTGAATATTTTTTTGCATCATTTGGGTTCGAATGAACGACCATTTTAGTAGCAAATCAATGCAATTCTTAGTACATATGAGTCTGAACTTGCAGTGGAGGATGAGATTTAACACAGACTGACACTTAAGACCAGGTCTCATGGATCTCATGGATCTCATGGATCTCATGGGTCTCATGGATCTCATGGATCTCATGGGTCTCATGGATCTCATGGATCTCATGGGTCTCATGGATCTCATGGATCTCATGGATCTCATGGATCTCATGGGTCTCATGGATCTCATGGATCTCATGGGTCTCATGGATCTCATGGATCTCATGGGTCTCATGGATCTCATGGATCTCATGGGTCTCATGGATCTCATGGATCTCATGGGTCTCATGGATCTCATGGGTCTCATGGATCTCATGGGTCTCATGGATCTCATGGATCTCATGGGACTCATGGATCTCATGGATCTCATGGGTCTCATGGATCTCATGGATCTCATGGGTCTCATGGATCTCATGGGTCTCATGGATCTCATGGGTCTCATGGGTCTCATGGATCTCATGGGTCTCATGGATCTCATGGATCTCATGGATCTCATGGGTCTCATGGGTCTCATGGATCTCATGGGTCTCATGGATCTCATGGATCTCATGGATCTCATGGGTCTCATGGATCTCATGGATCTCATGGATCTCATGGGTCTCATGGATCTCATGGACATTTTTGGAAGTTACTCTCAGAGGAAAAGTATCTTCTTGAGGAAATATGCTCCTCACGGACTGAACTATTTGAATCTAGTTATTTATGTAAGTCAGCATTTTTATGAAGATGATTAAATCACACATCCTTCCATCGTGACTGATTATCATTCACTTCATTCAATCATCTGAGTGAAGGATGTTCTTACTTACTTACGAGCACATTTGATGAAGGAAGATCTTTTGAACTTGATCATTAGAAAAGTAGATCGCAAACCCAAAAAGTGTGACACCCCTGACCTAGAAAGACTTTCCAACTAGAACGACCTTCGCGTCTAGAACGACCTTCGCGTCTAGAACGACCTCCGCGTCTAGAACGACCTTCGCGTCTAGAACGACCTTCGCGTCAAGAACGACCTTCGCGTCTAGAACGACCTTCACGTCTAGAACGACCTTCGCGTCAAGAACGACCTTCGCGTCTAGAACGACCTTCGCGTCTAGAACGACCTCCGCGTCTAGAACGACCTTCGCGTCTAGAACGACCTTCGCGTCTAGAACGACCTTCGCGTCTAGAACGACCTTCGCGTCTAGAACGACCTTCGCGTCTAGAACGACCTTCGCGTCTAGAACGACCTTCGCGTCTAGAACGACCTTCGCGTCGACCACAAGGTCGTTGTGACGATAAAAAATAAATCAAACATTTCAGAGAAAAAGCCAATTTCTGGTCGTTTATTAAACAAACATTAGTGTTTCAAAGTGTAAAACATTCAGAAGCAAATAAAACGTTCATGGAAGTCGTTGACGCGACAACACGTCTACACAACAATGTTTGTGTGACCAATGTTTGTGTGACCAATGTTTGTGTGACCAATGTTTGTGTAACCAATGTTTGTGTAACCAATGTTTGTGTGACCAATGTTTGTGTGACCAATGTTTGTGTGACCAATGTTTGTGTGACCAATGTTTGTGTAACCAATGTTTGTGTAACCAATGTTTGTGTGACCAATGTTTGTGTGACCAATGTTTGTGTAACCAATGTTTGTGTGACCAATGTTTGTGTGACCAATGTTTGTGTAACCAATGTTTGTGTGACCAATGTTTGTGTGACTAATGTGTGTGTAACCAATGTTGTGTAACATGATCCTCGTTTCCATGTCGTTCCAAAATTTGAATTTCAAGACGTCAAACGATGTTTTGTCGTTCAATAAATAAGATGAAAGTCTGACGTTCGAGAGATTGATTTGGGCGGAAATAAAGAGGATCTTTGAGGTCAAAGGTCACACCAGTTGATCCCAGAAAAACGAACGTTAACGTTTCCCGCCAAAACTATAGTTGAAGAAAGTTGTTCTGACTAAACCTGTGGAGTTTTTTTTTTTAATCTTGATACAAGAAAACACCTGAGACAGGTGAGAGTTGAAAGTGCATGAGAGGATGAAGAGAGGATGAGAGGGTGAAAAGAGGAGAAGATGAGAGGATGAGAGGGTGAGAGGAAGAAAAGAGAAGAAGATGAGAGGATGAGAGGGTGAGAGGGTGAGAGGATGAGAGGGTGAGAGGGTGAGAGGATGAGAGGGTGAGAGGATGAGAGGGTGAGAGGGTGAGAAGAAGAGAGGATGAAGAGAGGATGAGAGGGTGAGAGGAAGAGAGGATGAAGAGAGGATGAGAGGGTGAGAGGATGAAAAGATGATAAGAGGATGATGAGAGAATGAAAAGATGAGAGGATGAAAAGAGGAGGTGAGTAGAAGAGAGGATGAAAAGATGATGAGAGAATGAAAAGATGAGAGGATGAAAAGAGGATAAGATGAGAGGATGAAAAAGTGAGAGGATAAGAGGATGAAAAGATGATGAAAGGATGAGAGGATGAAAAGATGAGGAGGTGAGATAAAGAGAGGATGAGAGGATAAAAAGATGAGAGGATGAGATAAAGAGAGGACGAGAGGATGAAAAGATGAGAAGGTGAGATAAAGAGAGGATGAGAGGATAAAAAGATGAGAGGATGAGATAAAGAGAGGACGAGAGGATAAAAAGATGAGATAAAGAGAGGATGAGAGGATAAAAAGATGAGAGGATGAGATAAAGAGAGGATGAGAAGATAAAAAGATGAGAGGATGAGATAAAGAGAGGATGAGAAGATAAAAAGATGAGAGGATGAGATAAATAGAGGATGAGAGGATAAAAAGATGAGATAAAGAGAGGATGAGAGGATAAAAAGATGAGATAAAGAGAGGACGAGAGGATAAAAAGATGAGATAAAGAGAGGATGAGAGGATAAAAAGATGAGAGGATGAGATAAAGAGAGGATGAGAAGATAAAAAGATGAGAGGATGAGATAAAGAGAGGATGAGAAGATAAAAAGATGAGAGGATGAGATAAAGAGAGGATGAGAAGATAAAAAGATGAGAAGGTGAGATAAAGAGAGGATGAGAGGATAAAAAGATGAGAGGATGAGATAAAGAGAGGACGAGAGGATAAAAAGATGAGATAAAGAGAGGATGAGAGGATAAAAAGATGAGAGGATGAGATAAAGAGAGGATGAGAAGATAAAAAGATGAGAGGATGAGATAAAGAGAGGATGAGAGGATAAAAAGATGAGAGGATGAGCACATTATTAGCGTCACTGGCTGCACATGAGCTGCAGGTCGTGGAGGTCATAGGTCAGGGCCGGAGCCTCTGCTCTGGTCACTGAGTCGTGTTCACAGATCTTTAACTTGACGAACTTGATCTTGAAGCTGTTGTTGTCCAGCGGTGAACGGATGAGGCCGAAGATCTGCTCGAAGACGCCGAGACACGCTCGCCCTCGGTGGACGGTGCCGGCGACAGCGACCAGAACCAGACCGTGAGGAGAGACCAGAGTCTTCAGGCCCGGAGTCTCCAGGTTCGGACTGAAGACCAGCATCTCGTCTTTAGTCAAGGCCAGGAGACGACAACTGATCAACTCTGAGCCTTTGAAGTCCTGAACGTGTTCACCTCGAACTCTGTGGATCACAAGTGTGTAGTCAAGAGTGTGTAGATAGTTTCATGATACAAGGATATATGTGTAGTATTGTCCAGTACTTGACTCTGGTGTTGTGATAGTGTAGTAACAAGTATATATATGTAGTATTGTCCAGTACTTGACTCTGGTGTTGTGATAGTGTAGTAACAAGTATATATATGTAGTATTGTCCAGTACTTGACTCTGGTGTTGTGATAGTGTAGTAACAAGTGTATATGTGTAGTATTGTCCAGTACTTGACTCTGGTGTTGTGATAGTGTAGTAACAAGTATATATATGTAGTATTGTCCAGTACTTGACTCTGGTGTTGTGATAGTGTAGTAACAAGTGTATATGTGTAGTATTGTCCAGTACTTGACTCTGGTGTTGTGATAGTGTAGTAACAAGTATATATGTGTAGTATTGTCCAGTACTTGACTCTGGTGTTGTGATAGTGTAGTAACAAGTATATATGTGTAGTATTGTCCAGTACTTGACTCTGGTGTTGTGATAGTGTAGTAACAAGTGTATATGTGTAGTATTGTCCAGTACTTGACTCTGGTGTTGTGATAGTGTAGTAACAAGTGTATATGTGTAGTACTGTCCAGTACTTGACTCTGGTGTTGTGATAGTGTAGTAACAAGTATATATGTGTAGTATTGTCCAGTACTTGACTCTGGTGTTGTGATAGTGTAGTAACAAGTATATATGTGTAGTATTGTCCAGTACTTGACTCTGGTGTTGTGATAGTGTAGTAACAAGTATATATGTGTAGTATTGTCCAGTACTTGACTCTGGTGTTGTGATAGTGTAGTAACAAGTATATATGTGTAGTATTGTCCAGTACTTGACTCTGGTGTTGTGATAGTGTAGTAACAAGTATATATGTGTAGTATTGTCCAGTACTTGACTCTGGTGTTGTGATAGTGTAGTAACAAGTATATATGTGTAGTATTGTCCAGTACTTGACTCTGGTGTTGTGATAGTGTAGTAGCAAGTATATATGTGTAGTATTGTCCAGTACTTGACTCTGGTGTTGTGATAGTGTAGTAACAAGTATATATGTGTAGTATTGTCCAGTACTTGACTCTGGTGTTGTGATAGTGTAGTAACAAGTATATATGTGTAGTATTGTCCAGTACTTGACTCTGGTGTTGTGATAGTGTAGTAACAAGTATATATGTGTAGTATTGTCCAGTACTTGACTCTGGTGTTGTGATAGTGTAGTAACAAGTATATATGTGTAGTATTGTCCAGTACTTGACTCTGGTGTTGTGATAGTTAAGTAACAAGTATGTATGTGTAGTATTGTCCAGTACTTGACTCTGGTGTTGTGATAGTGTAGTAACAAGTATATATGTGTAGTATTGTCCAGTACTTGACTCTGGTGTTGTGATAGTGTAGTAACAAGTATATATATATGTAGTATTGTCCAGTACTTGACTCTGGTGTTGTGATAGTGTAGTAACAAGTATATATGTGTAGTATTGTCCAGTACTTGACTCTGGTGTTGTGATAGTTAAGTAACAAGTATATATGTGTAGTATTGTCCAGTACTTGACTCTGGTGTTGTGATAGTGTAGTAACAAGTATATATGTGTAGTATTGTCCAGTACTTGACTCTGGTGTTGTGATAGTGTAGTAACAAGTATATATATGTAGTATTATCCAGTACTTGACTCTGGTGTTGTGATAGTGTAGTAACAAGTATATATATGTAGTATTATCCAGTACTTGACTCTGGTGTTGTGATAGTGTAGTAACAAGTATATATATGTAGTATTGTCCAGTACTTGTTGACCATAACAACACCAACTAACCAAGCTAACCTGGTGAGCAGCTGCATGGTGGCGTCGCTCCAGAAGTGTTGAGGTCCGAACTCCTGCTTTTGTGTCTTCAGCTCTGGGTTGTGACTGTTGAGGATCTGGTAGAACCAGACGCAGAACTTTGACCCCAGAGACATCGGGTCGAACCCACAGCCTTGAACGACGGCTTCGGACTCGCAGCGGTTCTTCCTCGACTCTGTGCAGTGGATCTCCTGCGGCGACAGATCACATGTTCACAGAAGAAACCAACCTCTTCCAGGCAGAACAACATTCGAGGGTCAAAGGTCATTACATTTCTTCAGGGTCAAACCTTTCAACCTATAAACGTATCAACTTGCGGCTCAACAAGGATCTGTTGCTCGCACAGAACAGAGAAATATTTTTCACCTCATTAAAAAGTGACGATTCATCCATAAATCTAAAGAAATCTAACAAACAACAAAGTAAACGTGTCATTAATTCAACTGAAGCACCACAGCTGGACTTATACTGCAAACATCACTGAAGTCAACATCAAATACGTTTTCATCTCATTGAACAACAAAATGTTGTGAAGTAGGATCTGTTTGATACGTGATGATCAGAGGCTGAAAAATATGTTTTTTAAAAGGTCACCAAATGACCATCATGACAGTAAAGTATATTTAGTCTTTTCTACCTGAGCCTTGTTTTTAAAAGTACAATAAAAACAAAACTGAACTTTCACCGAGCAGGTGTCTTGTGCTGTGTCTCAAATCACATACTTCTCTTAGAATACTAGAAGTTAGTATCATCAGGATAGTGTACGTACTAACTAGTAACTAATCCTCCACAGATAGTATGTCTCAAATTACATACTTCTCTTAGTATACTAGAAGTTAGTATCATCAGGATAGTGTACGTACTAACTAGTAACTAATCCTCCACAGATAGTATGTCTCAAATTACATACTTCTCTTAGTATACTAGAAGTTAGTATCATCAGGATAGTGTACGTACTAACTAGTAACTAATTCTCCACAGATAGTATGTCTCAAACATACTTCTCTTAGTATACTAGAAGTTAGTATCATCAGGATAGTGTACGTACTAACTAGTAACTAATACTCCACAGATAGTATGTCTCAAATCACACACTTCTCTTAGTGTACTAGAAGTTAGTATCATCAGGATAGTGTACGTACTAACTAGTAACTAATCCTCCACAGATAGTATGTCTCAAACATACTTCTCTTAGTATACTAGAAGTTAGTATCATCAGGATAGTGTACGTACTAACTAGTAACTAATCCTCCACAGATAGTATGTCTCAAACATACTTCTCTTAGTATACTAGAAGTTAGTATCATCAGGATAGTGTACGTACTAACTAGTAACTAATCCTCCACAGATAGTATGTCTCAAACATACTTCTCTTAGTATACTAGAAGTTACTATCATCAGGATAGTGTACGTACTAACTAGTAACTAATCCTCCACAGATAGTATGTCTCAAATCACATACTTCTCTTAGTATACTAGAAGTTAGTATCATCAGGATAGTGTACGTACTAACTAGTAACTAATCCTCCACAGATAGTATGTCTCAAACATACTTCTCTTAGTATACTAGAAGTTAGTATCATCAGGATAGTGTACGTACTAACTAGTAACTAATCCTCCACAGATAGTATGTCTCAAACATACTTCTCTTAGTATACTAGAAGTTAGTATCATCAGGATAGTGTACGTACTAACTAGTAACTAATCCTCCACAGATAGTATGTCTCAAACATACTTCTCTTAGTATACTAGAAGTTAGTATCATCAGGATAGTGTACGTACTAACTAGTAACTAATCCTCCACAGATAGTATGTCTCAAATCACATACTTCTCTTAGTATACTAGAAGTTAGTATCATCAGGATAGTGTACGTACTAACTAGTAACTAATCCTCCACAGATAGTATGTCTCAAACATACTTCTCTTAGTATACTAGAAGTTAGTATCATCAGGATAGTGTACGTACTAACTAGTAACTAATCCTCCACAGATAGTATGTCTCAAATCACATACTTCTCTTAGTATACTAGAAGTTAGTATCGTCAGGATAGTGTACGTACTAACTAGTAACTAATCCTCCACAGATAGTATGTCTCAAACATACTTCTCTTAGTATACTAGAAGTTAGTATCATCAGGATAGTGTACGTACTAACTAGTAACTAATCCTCCACAGATAGTATGTCTCAAACATACTTCTCTTAGTATACTAGAAGTTAGTATCATCAGGATAGTGTACATACTAACTAGTAACTAATTCTCCACAGATAGTATGTCTCAAATCACATACTTCTCTTAGTATACTAGAAGTTAGTATCATCAGGATAGTGTACGTACTAACTAGTAACTAATCCTCCACAGATAGTATGTCTCAAATTACATACTTCTCTTAGTATACTAGAAGTTAGTATCATCAGGATAGTGTACATACTAACTAGTAACTAATCCTCCACAGATAGTATGTCTCAAACATACTTCTCTTAGTATACTAGAAGTTAGTATCATCAGGATAGTGTACATACTAACTAGTAACTAATTCTCCACAGATAGTATGTCTCAAACATACTTCTCTTAGTATACTAGAAGTTAGTATCATCAGGATATTGTACGTACTAACTAGTAACTAATTCTCCACAGATAGTATGTCTCAAACATACTTCTCTTAGTATACTAGAAGTTAGTATCATCAGGATAGTGTACATACTAACTAGTAACTAATTCTCCACAGATAGTATGTCTCAAACATACTTCTCTTAGTATACTAGAAGTTAGTATCATCAGGATAGTGTACGTACTAACTAGTAACTAATCCTCCACAGAAGAAATGACGCGACAGCTTCTTCTTCTACTACTATTTAACGATGATTTCAACCAGCTGAAGGAACACTAGCGACACCTGCTGGCAGCACGTTTTCAAGTTTGGAAAAAGAAATAAAGAAAAAATATGAGAATCTAAATATTGTCGAGATATTTAAGCTGGTATCAGCAGCGAAGATGTGTTTATCCTTCTACTGCTGCTGAAAATACACCTGTAAGTATATGTATATATATATATATATATATATATATATATATTTGTATATATAACTTCTGTTTCAAACGTCACTAAGATGGAGTCGTTTAGTGTAGAAAGTGTCCATCGATCCATACTCAGTTTTGTGGACGTTTTAGTGACAATTTAGTGAGTATGGAGCACTAACTATATATACATACTAAGTATTGAGATGCACTTACGCACTAAAAATACTAACTTTGAGTACGCTAGTATGCGATTTGAGACACAGCACTGGTGAGTTAAGTTAAGTAAGTTAAGTAAGTTAAGCCGTTTTAATGCTTTCTGCTCGCGCTCCTCGTTATTTCTTCTTCTCACAGTATGACGTCTTTATGAAAAAATGACTGAATCTATGAGCGACTGTAACCATTAATGTCAACAATAACAATGACTGTAATGAAACCTAATGACCACTAGGACGTGCTGTTCTCTTGACTTTGATGGATGTGTGTTGACAGATAACAACAGATAATAAACATATTTTCAATCCCTGCTGCTGTTGTTGTTGTTGTTGTTGTTGTTGTTGTTGTTTGTTCTCAATAACTACAGAGTTGAGCCACAACATTGTACATGAACATCAGCTGTGATAGACCAGAGGGTTGAACTCATGTTAAAAGAGTATCTTCCTGGACCGGGTCTGGTCCAGAACTCACGGGTCTGCGGGTCCAGATCTCCAGGCACCGAGTGAGCAGCTGCTGCTTGTCAGTGTCCGGAAGCATCGCCACACCTGCCAGGTACAGGTACTTGAAGATCAGGTCCCTGTGGACTCTTCTTCTCTTCAGGAGCTCCTCCGCATTCTTGCTGAAGGACAGTATCGCCTCGATGGAATCTGTCAATCAAACCCAACTTTATTGATCTGATCCTGATCGTAAACAACAAACGTAAACAACAACAAACTCACTTCCTGATTCTTCTTGTCAACTGAAAGTGAAACTGGAAAGTTTAAAAAAGGTAAGACATGTACCTGTGGCGTCCTGGACGACGATGGCTTTGTTGGTGACGGTGTCACAGAGCGACAATAAATCACTTTTAGACATTAGACGCAGTAACTCTGCACATCCGGCGCGTTCTGTCGGCGAGAGCTGCGACATGTTAGCCGCCGAGTGCAGCACCTAAAGAGTCCGTGTGGAAACAAACCAGTGCAACACGTAAAGAGTCCGTGTGGAAACAAACCAGCGCTACACGTCGTCCCGGGACTCCTCATTGAAAATATCTATTATCTTTATATTATTCAAGTTATTAAAGTTTTAACAAGTTTTAACTTGATAATAACAAGCAGAAATTTTCTTCTGGTGATTAAACTCAAAATTAGACGATTATGTCGCCTTCTAGTGTGTCGAAGTATTGTGAATTATAATTTGTAAAATGATTAAATGATTAAATTAGACAAGAGATTATTCATTTTTTAGACGGTTTAAAATGTTCAAGTATTTTCAGTTGTTAAATGTTTTAAATCGCTATGCAGTATTTGTCTTGAACGCATCACTCCGCCTACACCGTTATGTTTCTCTAAACCAACTTGATATCTTACATTTTAAAATTATTTAACTGCCGATAATGATTGCGTTTATTCATTATATAATATTATAGGTGTACAGTGCGATGATCCTCCGTGTCTGCGGGATTTTATCGCAGCGTTTAACGGCGCAGGAGAGGGAGGAACGCAGACGCACGCAGACGTACGAGGGCACTTGAACGCACCTCGGCTAAGCTAACAACAACAACCGCTAACATGAGCATTTGTTACGAGTCACTCCAGTGATTCACCTGACGCTCATCTGACGCTCACCTGTACCTCACCTGCACCTTAACCATCAACCTCCCGAGTCCACGGCAGACTTCACGGTAATTTTACAAATACATATTTTGATGCAATATCAGGGATTTTATATAATATATGATTTTTATATTATTTTAATGTAAATGTTATTATTCGAAAATATCTTTTAAATCTAGTGTTTTGTTTAATTATTTATAAATATCGCGTATAAAATCGCTTTTATTTCCATAAGACGAACATTTCAATGTCTTGAAAATGTGTTTTTATTGGGTTTTAAATCCTAGATAAGGCGAGACTTCCTTATTTGCTGACGTCATCACCTCAATAATCAAATGTGTTCAGGAAATGTTTGAATATTTGTTTAAAGTTCACTGAACCTTCTGGAAACAGGAAGGAATCCAACCATCTGTTCCTGGTCCTATAATCTTATCTCTGCTGTGTGTCTTGATACAAGTATATTTGACGATAAAAGAACTTGTAAAACATAATTCCTGACATTTAAACTTGATATTTAGTGTTTATTATTGTATCAACTTCCTCAAGTTCTATGTGTAAATTGTTTGTACTTTTGCTAAATGATTTGATGTATTATTTTTATTTCTTGGAAAAAAGTTATTAAGTATCAGTTTATTTTGTTTTGATGAAAGGTTTATAAATCAATTATTGTCAGTTTTTAATTCACTTTCTTCTAATTTTTCCATCATGTTTTCACTCTTCGCTCCTCTCTGCTCGACGGCCCTCACAACACTGTGGCCCCTGAGGAGGTCGCGACCCCTGATGCCTCATGTGTTCTTGTTATGTTTCTCTGGCCGTAGATGAGCGACAGTGAGACCGGCTTCCGGGGCAGAGTCACCGTTTACTCCATCCAGGGATGTCCTCACTGCCTGCAGGCCAAGGCCACGCTGAAGAACATGGGGCTGCCGGTGCTGGAGGTGGATCTGGGGAGGCACCCGCAGCTGAGGTCGAAGGTCAAGGAGATGACGGGAAGGAGCACAGTGCCTCAGATCTTCTTCAACAACTTGCACATCGGGGGGAACGACGACCTCCAGAAACTGGTGAGCAGAGAGAGAGAGAGAGTAACACAACTTCCCGCATTGACTCACACTGTTGCATCACAGTTACACAACAAGTGTCGTCCGTCAGTTGGTCCGACACAAACATCACAAACATCACAGTGTAATGAGGCCAGAAAAAGCTTCACATTTTAAAAGTGAGACTAAAATAAAAGTCATTATTTGTTCACTGTAATGACTAATCATTAAACCATGTTTCTCCGCGTGTGTTAATCATTATTCAATTAAATTATTATCAAATGTTTGTGTCACAGCCTGCTGAGAAAATGAAGTTCCTGGTGGATCTGGTGAGAGAAGACTGTCCTGCAGGATTCACTGCACCGACACCTGAGGACGAGTCAGCGGAGCCCAGCGGAGAATCTGACGGAGGTAAAGAAATGTTGTATTAACTCATGTTTTATTATCATGTTATTAACTCATGTTTTATTATCCCATGTTTATTATCATGTTATTAACTCATGTTTTATTATCCCATGTTTATTATCATGTTATTAACTCATGTTTAATTATCCCATGTTTATTATCATGTTATTAACTCATGTTTTATTATCCCATGTTTATTATCATGTTATTAACTCATGTTTTATTATCATGTTATTAACTCATGTTTTATTATATCATGTTATTAACTCATTATTAACTCATGTTTTATTATCATGTTTTATTATCATTTTATTAAATCATGTTTTATTATCATGTTATTAACTCATGTTTTATTATCATGTTTTATTATCATTTTATTAAATCATGTTTTATTATCATTTTATTAAATCATGTTTTATTATCATGTTATTAACTCATGTTATTGACTCATGTTTTATTATCTCATGTTTTATGATCATGTTATTAAATCTTTTTTTAGCTCATGTTTTATTAGCTCATGTTTTATTATCATGTTATTAACTCATGTTTTATTAACTCATGTTTTATTATCATGTTATTAACTCATGTTTTATTAACTCATGTTTTATTATCATGTTATTAACTCATGTTTTATTAACTCATGTTTTATTATCATGTTATTAACTCATGTTTTATTATCATGTTATTAACTCATGTTTTATTATCATGTTATTAACTCATGTTTTATTATATCATGTTATTAACTCATTATTAACTCATGTTTTATTATCATGTTATTAACTCATGTTTTATTATCATTTTATTAAATCATGTTTATTATCATGTTATTAACTCATGTTATTGACTCATGTTTTATTATCTCATGTTTTATGATCATGTTATTAAATCTTTTTTTAGCTCATGTTTTATTAACTCATGTTTTATTATCATGTTATTAACTCATGTTTTATTAACTCATGTTTTATTATCATGTTATTAACTCATGTTTTATTAACTCATGTTTTATTATCATGTTATTAACTCATGTTTTATGATCATGTTATGAACTCATGTTTTATTATCATGTTATTAACTCATGTTTTATTATCATGTTATGAAC
Organism: Callionymus lyra; assembly: GCF_982586985.1. NCBI lineage: Eukaryota > Metazoa > Chordata > Actinopteri > Syngnathiformes > Callionymidae > Callionymus > Callionymus lyra. The sequence goes on from NC_141829.1 coordinate 2,288,495, forward strand.
TCATGCTTCCATACATTGATTTATTCTTCTTTCAAATAACTATCAATTTAAAAATGTCGATATAAAGCGAATTTAAAACCAATAATGACTTCAGAATAAAACATAATTGGTGTGAAGAAAAAAAAATACAACAAAAACAACAAAACAAAAGATTCTATTCCTCAGTTGTGTCATAAATAAACTGAAGTGTTTTCCTTTATTCTAAGAAATATTTTAAGGCTGTTATCTTTTAACCTTTGACCTGCTGTTTGTTTCAAATCTCAAAACATATATTTTTAAATGTTCAGACTTAAAAAAGGCTACATTTGAATAAAGATTTAAGAAATAATAACTTGACACAAGTTCAACTATCAAAGTATTAACGTGTAAATGTTCCAAGAAACATGTACTTGTTATGTTTAAAAACATACAAATGAGAGGAAATGTATCTAAAGCTACAGAAGCTGATTCTTGTCATGTTTGTCTTTAATAAAACAGATGTTATTAAATAGTCTTGAACTTATCTGTAGAAATTAATGACTTTTTAATGAATAGAAAATGATTAAAAAAACTTGTTTCATGGAAATTAATGTATTATTTTTCAGGTCAACTCTAGAATTTCTTTAAAACAAACTAAAGTTTTAATTTTCAGTGAAACATAAAAAGTTAAAGTTTCCTGATGTTTGTTCAGACGACGACAGTTTGATTGACACTGACTTTGATGTGTCGGTTTAAGATCTAAACATGAAGACATGAAGTAAAACCTTTGATCCAGACGTGAAAACTGTACATCAGGAGCTTTGAACACTTGGATCAATATTAGTTATGATAAGTTTTCATGTTCTTTTACTTTAAATCTGGTCAAATATCTGTTCAAAGGTTCACGACAGGGTTCTGAAGTTACTGAGCTGAAAATAATGTATTATTACGAAATAGATTAATTTCAGTGATGAAGCTGCTGACGCTGCTGCCCCCTAGTGTTCACTATATATACTATACATCAAGCTACAAAACTTCAAATGCTTAAAAAAGTCAACAATTATTTAGATCAAATAAATATATGTTAAATGTTAAAAACATTGAACTAGTATTTTTTAAATGTATTTACAGTTTTTGTAAGTGAACTCAGTCACTTTAATATATTTTTAATAATATTAATAAATGTTTGAAAACACTTCAAGGACACGTCAGATGTTTAATGACATAAATTAAATCAATTTAATATACGCGTCATTTTTTCATTTAGATTTAATTCATTTCTATTCATTCACGTGTTTTTATTTCCTTGTTATATATTGAATTTTACTCAAAGTGTTTCCAACGAACCTGCTTCTAACGTGACTTTACTTCCGAAAACTTGACGTTTCCGTGGAAACAGGCGTGTTCCAGGGATGATGGTTGAGTCGTTGTTGTTGCAGACTTTCAGTGTGAGAAGGATGAGCTGGCAGACCTGGTGCAGGATCTGAAACACGCCTCCGTCATAGGAAGTCGTAGACGCGCTTTGACTTTACACAGGAAGTGCTTCTCGGCCAATGAGCTGCTGGCGTGGCTGCAGGAGGAGAAGAGCCTCGGTGAGAGTTCAGGGGTCAGGGGTCGTGGCGTGGCTTCAGAATATTGAACCGACTCTTGTTTGATTGACATGTTGTCGTTTCAGCCGTTTAGTTATTCAATGATTCAATGATTTGATCAAATTCAAAATGAAATCATTATTTTACGCATAAAGTTTGATATTTATTTATATATTAGTCGTTCAAAAGTAATTGTTCTGAATTGAATTCTTTGTATTTGGTTGTATTTTATTTGAATATATAAATGTTATAATAGAGTCTCCAGACAAAAATAACTTTCAGTTAATCATGAATGTTTGATATTTTTTAATTATTGGAATAAGAATAAGAAACTGAATTATTATTGTTTTCTAATTGAAGGCTTTAAATAAAGATTTGAATTATATATATATATATATATATATATTTAGAATAGAATAGAATAGAATATAAAATGTTTATTCATCCAGAGGGAAACACACTTTTACAACAGTTGAAAAAAATAAAGTGCAAGGAAAAAATAAATAATAAAAGAGATAATAAAAAAATAAAAATCGATCTTAAAAATATACAAATTATTTACAATGTTAGACATTTAACACTATTAACAGAATAAAATAAAATAAAATAAAATAAAAACAAAAAATAAAATAAAACACACAAGAAGAAAAACACACTACGGATTAGCATCAGGATATTTAAAGAGTTAAATGACACCAGTTGGGATGAAGGACCTTCTATACGCTCCTCCACTGGGGGGTCTGAGCCCCTGAAGGAGCAGCTCCTCCACTGGGGGGCCTGAGCCCCTGAAGGAGCAGCTCCTCCACTGGGGGGTCTGAGCCCCTGAAGGAGCTGCTCCTCCACTGGGGGGTCTGAGCCCCTGAAGGAGCTGCTCCTCCACTGGGGGGCCTGAGCCCCTGAAGGAGCAGCTCCTCCACTGGGGGGCCTGAGCCCCTGAAGGAGCAGCTCCTCCACTGGGGGGTCTGAGCCCCTGAAGGAGCTGCTCCTCCACTGGGGGGTCTGAGCCCCTGAAGGAGCTGCTCCTCCACTGGGGGGTCTGAGCCCCTGAAGGAGCAGCTCCTCCACTGGGGGGTCTGAGCCCCTGAAGGAGCTGCTCCTCCACTGGGGGGTCTGAGCCCCTGAAGGAGCTGCTCCTCCACTGGGGGGCCTGAGCCCCTGAAGGAGCTGCTCCTCCACTGGGGGGGTCTGAGCCCCTGAAGGAGCAGCTCCTCCACTGGGGGGTCTGAGCCCCTGGAGGAGCAGCTCCTTCAGGGCCCCTGAAGGAGCAGCTCCTCCACTGGGGGGTCTGAGCCCCTGAAGGAGTGGGTAACGAGCGAAAACAAATTCAAACTTTTAATTAATAGAAATGTTTCAATAAATCATCAAAATTTGAAATTTTGTTCTGAATTAATTCAATATTCTGAAGCCAGTGATACAAACATACGACGATGAAGACAGAGGGTGTGTGAACATGTGTGTGTGTGTGTTTAAATGTATGTGTGTGTGTGTGTTTACGTGTGCATGTGTGTGAACATGTGTGTGTGTGTGTGTGTGTGTTTAAATGTACGTGTGTGTGTGTGTTTACGTGTGCATGTGTGTGAACATGTGTGTGTGTGTGTGTGTGTTTACGTGTGTGTGTGTCTGTGTGTGTGTGTTTAAATGTATGTGTGTGTGTGTGTGTTTACGTGTGCATGTGTGTGAACATGTGTGTGTTTGTGTGTTTAAATGTATGTGTGTGTGTGTTTACGTGTGCATGTGTGTGAACATGTGTGTGTGTTTAAATGTATGTGTGTGTGTGTTTACGTTTGCATGTGTGTGAACATGTGTGTGTGTGTGTGTGTTTACGTGTGTGTGTGTGTGTGTTTAAATGTATGTGTGTGTGTTTACGTGTGCATGTGTGTGAACATGTGTGTGTGTGTGTGTGTTTAAATGTATGTGTGTGTGTGTTTAAATGTACGTGTGTGTGTGTGTTTACGTGTGCGTGTGTGTGAACATGTGTGTGTGTGTGTGTGTGTTTACGTGTGCATGTGTGTGAACATGTGTGTGTGTGTGTGTTTAAATGTACGTGTGTGTGAACATGTGTGTGTGTGTGTGTGTGTGTGTGTGTGTGTGTGTGTGTGTGTGTGTGCGTGTGTGCGTGCGTGCGTGCGTGCGTGCGTGCGTGCGTGCGTGCGTGCGTGCGTGCGTGCGTGCGTGCGTGCGTGTGCACCAGCTGAGGATCAGGCTGTGACCGCGGCTCAAGGTTTGCTGCAGAAGAAGTACTTGGTTCTGGTTCACGGGCAGCAGGACGGAGGTTTTCAGGCGAGCTCTGAGGTTCTGTACAGACTCTTGGAGGACGATCCTCACTCCGCTCTGAACGCCGGGCAGACGGCCGCCTGCCATCCCATCGCGGGTAGGTTTGGACGAGCAGGACGACTGATCGCACCAGAGCTTCTGTCCTTCGACTGTCGGCTGCTTCTCTGGGCTTGACTTTCAAATCTATGAAAACTTTACTTTTGAACTGGTTTAACTTCCTGTCGTTTGTCTTTCAACACTTTATGAAAGTATCTCATTGTCATCACAATATTTCATTCATGTAACGATGTTTTTGAAAATGTCAGCATTTCATTATTTTTGTTTTAATTCAATATATTGAAATATTGTATTACTTGATTTTTTAATGTGAATATTTTCAAAACAAATGAATTTTATGTTCAGATTATTCTAATCCGCAAAATAAAATAAAACATCATTTTTAAATTCAATCATTTTGATTCATAGTCTTTTAAATTTAATATTTTTAATTCAATATACAACTACTTAATCGCTAGGCTGTCACATGATCGTCTGCGTGTCACATGATTGGCTGAAAAGTTTGATCAGTAGCTCTGAGCTCTATTAGTAATGTCTGGTTATTCTATTATACCAACATTTATATTGAATTTAAAAGACTGTCAACGTAAAAATATTGAATTTAGAAAAAATAAAGTATTATTGTTTTTATTGTAATTAAAATATTAAACTCCGTAAAAAAAAAACATTTTGAAAATATTCAACTTTTTAAATTCAATGATCAAATATATGATCAGATTTAAAAAAACAGATTGAAATATGAAACGTTCTGATGATTCTGACGTACGTCGATGTTGCTGAACGTGTGCAGACTGTTGTGCTTTCAGACTGTTGTGCTTTCAGACTGTTGTGCTTTCAGACTGTTGTGCTTTCAGACTGTTGTGCTTTCAGACTGTTGTGCTCTCAGACTGTTGTGCTTTCAGACTGTTGTGCTTTCAGACTGTTGTGCTTTCAGACTGTTGTGCTCTCAGACTGTTGTGATCTCAGACTGTTGTGCTCTCAGACTGTTGTGCTTTCAGACTGTTGTGCTCTCAGACTGTTGAGCTCTCAGACTGTTGAGCTCTCAGACTGTTGTGCTTTCAGACTGTTGTGCTCTCAGACTGTTGTGCTTTCAGACTGTTGTGCTCTCAGACTGTTGAGCTCTCAGACTGTTGTGCTTTCAGACTGTTGTGCTCTCAGACTGTTGTGCTCTCAGACTGTTGTGCTCTCAGACTGATCTCAGACTGTTGTGCTCTCAGACTGTTGAGCTCTCAGACTGTTGTGATCTCAGACTGTTGAGCTCTCAGACTGTTGTGATCTCAGACTGTTGTGCTCTCAGACTGTTGTGCTCTCAGACTGTTGTGCTCTCAGACTGTTGTGCTCTCAGACTGTTGTGCTCTCAGACTGTTGTGCTCTCAGACTGTTGAGCTCTCAGACTGTTGTGCTCTCAGACTGTTGTGCTCTCAGACTGATCTCAGACTGTTGTGCTCTCAGACTGATCTCAGACTGTTGTGCTCTCAGACTGTTGTGCTCTCAGACTGTTGTGCTCTCAGACTGTTGTGCTCTCAGACTGTTGTGCTCTCAGACTGTTGTGCTCTCAGACTGTTGTGCTCTCAGACTGTTGTGCTCTCAGACTGTTGAGCTCTCAGACTGTTGTGATCTCAGACTGTTGAGCTCTCAGACTGTTGTGCTCTCAGACTGTTGTGCTCTCAGACTGTTGTGCTCTCAGACTGTTGTGCTCTCAGACTGTTGAGCTCTCAGACTGTTGTGCTCTCAGACTGTTGTGCTCTCAGACTGTTGTGCTCTCAGACTGTTGTGCTCTCAGACTGTTGTGCTCTCAGACTGTTGAGCTCTCAGACTGTTGTGATCTCAGACTGTTGAGCTCTCAGACTGTTGTGCTCTCAGACTGTTGTGCTCTCAGACTGTTGTGCTCTCAGACTGTTGAGCTCTCAGACTGTTGTGATCTCAGACTGTTGAGCTCTCAGACTGTTGTGATCTCAGACTGTTGTGCTCTCAGACTGTTGTGCTCTCAGACTGTTGTGCTCTCAGACTGTTGTGCTCTCAGACTGTTGTGCTCTCAGACTGTTGTGCTCTCAGACTGTTGTGCTCTCAGACTGTTGTGCTCTCAGACTGTTGTGCTCTCAGACTGTTGTGCTCTCAGACTGTTGTGCTCTCAGACTGTTGTGCTCTCAGACTGTTGTGATCTCAGACTGTTGAGCTCTCAGACTGTTGTGCTCTCCGACTGTTGTGCTCTCACGTCTCACGTCTCACGTCACATGAACCTCGACCTCAGGATCCTTCAAATCTTCTCTTCCGTCCTCAGCGTCCGAGCTCTCGCTGCTGCTGCGAGAGATGATCCTGAAGCTGTTCTCGGATCATCTGTCCGCGGACGGGAAGGTAAGAGCCGTTAACTCGCGGGTCCTGGACTGGCAGGTCCTAGACTCGCGGATCCTAGACTGGCGGGTCTTGGACTCACGGGTCCTGGACTGGTGGGTCCTGGACTCTCGGGTCCTGGACTGGCGGGTCTTGGACTTGCGGGTCCTGGACTGGTGGGTCCTGGACTCTCGGGTCCTGGACTGGCGGGTCTTGGACTTGCGGGTCCTCGACTGGTGGGTCCCGGACTCTCGGGTCCCGGACTCTCGGGTCCCGGACTCTCGGGTCCAGGACTCGCGGGTCCAGGACTCGCGGGTCCTGGACTGGCGGGTCCCGGACTCTTGGGTCCTGGACTGGCGGGTCCTGGACTCTCGGGTCCTGGACTGGCGGGTCCTGGACTCTGGGGTCCTGGACTGGCGGGTCCTGGACTCTCGGGTCCTGGACTCTCGGGTCCTGGACTCTCGGGTCCTGGACTGGCGGGTCCTGGACTCTGGGGTCCTGGACTGGCGGGTCCCGGACTCTCGGGTCCCGGACTCTCGGGTCCAGGACTCGCGGGTCCAGGACTCGCGGGTCCTGGACTGGCGGGTCCCGGACTCTTGGGTCCTGGACTGGCGGGTCCTGGACTCTCGGGTCCTGGACTGGCGGGTCCTGGACTCTGGGGTCCTGGACTGGCGGGTCCTGGACTCTCGGGTCCTGGACTCTCGGGTCCTGGACTGGCGGGTCCTGGACTCTGGGGTCCTGGACTCTCGGGTCCTGGACTGGCGGGTCCTGGACTCTCGGGTCCTGGACTCTCGGGTCCTGGACTGGCGGGTCCTGGACTCTGGGGTCCTGGACTCTCGGGTCCTGGACTCTCGGGTCCTGGACTGGCGGGTCCTGGACTGACTCTGCTCCCCTCAGTACGTGGACTACAAGGGCATGAAGGTGGATCCGGCCTTCGAGCGCTACAGCGACCTGGCCGTGCAGCTGCAGCGAGTGGAGCTTCTGTCTCTGAGCCGCGAGGAGACTCTGGCCTTCTTCATCAACATCTACAACGCTCTGGTCATCCATGGATACCTTCGCCTCGGAGCCCCAACCAACATGTGGCAGAGATACAGAGTAAACCTCGCACCGGGAGTAGATCAGTGGATTGAGATGTTGAGACTTTGTTATTGAAATCAAAGAACGATCAAATGATTTATATGAACATTACCTGGTGGGCGCGCACAACACATCACACACACGCGCACAACACATCATACACGCGCGCACAACACATCATACACGCGCACAACACATCACACACGCGCGCACAACACATCATACACGCGCACAACACGTCACACGCGCGTACAACACGTCACACGCGCGCACAACACGTCACACGCGCGCACAACACGTCACACGCGCGCACAACACGTCACACGCGCGTACAACACATCACACACGCGCGCACAACACGTCACACGCGCGCACAACACGTCACACGCGCGCACAACACGTCACACGCGCGCACAACACGTCACACACGCGCGCACAACACGTCACACACGCGCACAACACGTCACACACGCGCGCACAACACGTCACACGCGCGCACAACACGTCACACGCGCGCACAACACGTCAAACGCGCGCACAACACGTCACACACGCGCGCACAACACGTCACACACGCGCACAACACGTCACACACGCGCGCACAACACGTCACACGCGCGCACAACACGTCACACGCGCGTACAACACGCGCGCACAACACGTCACACGCGCGCACAACACGTCACACACGCGCACAACACGTCACACGCGCGCACAACACGTCACACGCGCGCACAACACGTCACACACGCGCGCACAACACGTCACACGCGCGCACAACACGTCACACGCGCGTACAACACGTCAAACGCGCGCACAACACGTCACACACGCGCGCACAACACGTCACACACGCGCACAACACGTCACACACGCGCGCACAACACGTCACACGCGCGCACAACACGTCACACACGCGCGCACAACACGTCACACGCGCGCACAACACGTCACACGCGCGTACAACACGTCACACACGCGCACAACACGTCACACACGCGCACAACACATCACACACGCGCGCACAACACGTCACACACGCGCGTACAACACGTCACACACGCGCGCACAACACATCACAACACGTCACACACGCGCGCACAACACATCACAACACGTCACACACACGCGCACAACACATCACAACACGTCACACACGCGCGCACAACACATCACAACACGTCACACACGCGCGCACAACACATCACAACACGTCACACACGCGCGCACAACACATCACACACGCGCGCACAATGGTTCTTTGATTCAATGATAGTAATTGAATTCTTATAAAAACATGAAACACAAACTAAATAAAGAAAATATTCCGATGACACTGATTTCTTCATTTGACTGAAGACAGTCTGATCTCCACGGATCTCGTCTCTTCCTCTCAGTTCTTCAACTACGTGAGTTACCTGATCGGAGGTGAAGTCTTCACGCTGCAGGACATCGAGAACGGCGTCCTCAGAGGGAACAGGAAAGGAATCGCACAGCTTAGGAAACCCTTTTCCAAGTCAGACCCTCGACTGCAAGTGAGAACGTTTTTATTTCATCCCAGAATAAGTTTGTCTGTTGTTTCCTGGTCTTAATGTGATGAACTCAAGGTCACATTTTGAACAAAACTCTCTTTTCATTGAAATATTGACATTAGAAAATGATCTTAAGCTCCGCCCACTGAAAACACTTTGTTTTTCTGGAGATGAAATCTTGTTGATCATAACCACGCCCACTCTGCTGTGATTGGTCAATTGGACATTGTTGTGGTTTGAACCATAACAATGAGATCTTAAAATGTTGTATGTTTGAAATACTGGTCCAGAACTGATGAGCGGCCAGTAGGGGGCACTCTTACGATTCATCCCTTATATTCCATAACGCACGGCAACAGTTATCATTAAACATTTTCAATACAACAAACTTAATAAAATGTAAACCTGAAACATGTTTCAAATCTCATTTGTCCACCAGATGGCGCTGCCAGACGCGGAGCCTCTGATCCACTTTGCCCTGAACTGCGGGGCCAAAGGCTGCCCGCCAATCAAAACCTACACACCACAGGTAAGAGTTTCTCTCCTAGACCCCCGTCACAATCCTAGACCCCCTGTCACAGTCCTAGACCCCCGTCACAGTACTAGACCCCCTAGACCCCCCCCCCGTCACATTCCTAGACCCCCGTCACAGTACTAGACCCCTGTCACAGTACTAGACCCCCTAGACCCCCCCCCCGTCACATTCCTAGACCCCCGTCACAGTACTAGACACCCGTCACAGTACTAGACCCCCTAGACTCCCCCGTCACATTCCTAGACCCCCGTCACAGTACTAGACCCCCTGTCACAGTCCTAGACCCCCGTCACAGTCCTAGACCCCCCGTCACATTCCTAGACCACCGTCACAGTCCTAGACCCCCATCACGGTCCCAGACCCCCCGTCACGGTCCCAGACCCCCCGTCACGGTCCCAGACCTCCCGTCACATTCCTAGACCCCCGTCACATTCCTAGACCCCCGTCACAGTACTAGACCCCCTGTCACAGTCCTAGACCCCCGTCACAGTCCTAGACCCCCCGTCACATTCCTAGACCCCCGTCACAGTCCTAGACCCCCCTCACGGTCCCAGACCCCCCTCACAGTCCCAGACCCCCCTCACGGTCCCAGACCCCTCTCACGGTCCCAGACCCCCCTCACGGTCCCAGACCCCCCCGTCACAGTCCTAGACCCCCCCCTCACAGTCCTAGACCCCCCTCACAGTCCTAGACCCCCCCCTCACAGTCCCAGACCCCCCTCACGGTCCTAGACCCCCCTCACAGTCCTAGACCTCCCCCGTCACAGTCCCAGACCCCCCTCACAGTCCTGCTCCTCCTCCAGGACATCGACAGTCAACTCCTCACTGCGGCCGAAGCCTTCCTGGAGAACGACGACGCTTGTCTGGTGGATTCAGGGAAGAAGGAAGTGAGACTGAGTCAGATCTTCAAGTGGTACAAGGCAGACTTTGGAGGCACCGACGAGAAGGTACTGCAGACCAGGATCACGAGTCCATCAGACGTGACTCTAGAACTGAATCAATACTTGAACATCCTCATGGACGTGACAATAATATTATTGCTGCTTAGATTTGAAAGAATCATTTTCATAATTGATCCAAAATGTTTCTCCATCATCCGAGGTCTTGAGGAGCAGCAGCTGAAGGAGATGTTAGTCCAGGGTTTGCCTCTAGACCTCCTCCTGCTTAGACTATTGAATGATGCTAGCAAATTATTACTTGCGGAGTTAAACTATAGAATCTCACGGAGATAAACTATAGAATCTCATGGAGTTAAACTATAGAATCTCATGGAGTTAAACTTTAGAATCTCATGGAGTTAAACTATAGAATCTCACGGAGATAAACTATAGAATCTCGCGGAGTTAAACTATAGAATCTCATGGAGTTAAACTATAGAATCTCATGGAGTTAAACTATAGAATCTCGCGGAGTTAAACTATAGAATCTCGCGGAGTTAAACTATAGAATCTCGCGGAGTTAAACTAAAGAATCTCACGGAGTTAAACTATAGAATCTCACGGAGTTAAACTATAGAATCTCACGGAGTTAAACTATAGAATCTCATGGAGTTAAACTATAGAATCTCATGGAGTTAAACTATAGAATCTCGCGGAGTTAAACTATAGAATCTCGCGGAGTTAAACTATAGAATCTCGCGGAGTTAAACTATAGAATCTCGTGGAGTTAAACTACAGAATCTTGCGGAGATAAACTATAGAATCTCATGGAGTTAAACTATAGAATCTCATGGAGTTAAACCGCAGAATCTCAGAGTTAAACCGCAGAATCTCACGGAGTTAAACTATAGAATCTCGCGGAGTTAAACTATAGAATCTCGCGGAGTTAAACTATAGAATCTCGCGGAGTTAAACTATAGAATCTCATGGAGTTAAACTATAGAATCTCATGGAGTTAAACTATAGAATCTCGCGGAGTTAAACTATAGTATCTCGCGGAGTTAAACTACAGAATCTCATGGAGTTAAACTATAGAATCTCATGGAGTTAAACTACAGAATCTCATGGAGTTAAACTATAGAATCTCATGGAGTTAAACTATAGAATCTCATGGAGTTAAACTATAGAATCTTGCGGAGTTACACTATAGAATCTCATGGAGTTAAACCGCAGAATCTCATGGAGTTAAACTATAGAATCTCATGGAGTTAAACTATAGAATCTCATGGAGTTAAACTATAGAATCTCATGGAGTTAAACTACAGAATCTCGCGGAGTTAAACTGTAGAATCTCGCAGTGTTAAACCGCAAAATCTCGCGGAGTTAAACTATAGAATCTCATGGAGTTAAACTATAGAATCTTGCGGAGTTAAACTATAGAATCTTGCGGAGTTAAACTATAGAATCTTGCGGAGTTAAACTATAGAATCTTGCGGAGTTAAACTATAGAATCTTGCGGAGTTACACTATAGAATCTCATGGAGTTAAACCGCAGAATCTCATGGAGTTAAACTATAGAATCTCATGGAGTTAAACTATAGAATCTCATGGAGTTAAACTATAGAATCTCATGGAGTTAAACTATAGAATCTTGCGGAGTTACACTATAGAATCTCATGGAGTTAAACCGCAGAATCTCATGGAGTTAAACTATAGAATCTCATGGAGTTAAACTATAGAATCTCATGGAGTTAAACTACAGAATCTCGCAGAGTTAAACTATAGAATCTCATGGAGTTAAACTATAGAATCTCATGGAGTTAAACTACAGAATCTCGCGGAGTTAAACTATAGAATCTCGCGGAGTTAAACTATAGAATCTCGCGGAGTTAAACTATAGAATCTCGCAGTGTTAAACCGCAAAATCTCGCGGAGTTAAACTATAGAATCTCATGGAGTTAAACTATAGAATCTTGCGGAGTTAAACTATAGAATCTCATGGAGTTAAACTATAGAATCTTGCGGAGTTAAACTATAGAATCTTGCGGAGTTACACTATAGAATCTCATGGAGTTAAACCGCAGAATCTCATGGAGTTAAACTATAGAATCTCATGGAGTTAAACTATAGAATCTCATGGAGTTAAACTATAGAATCTCATGTGTTAAACTATAGAATCTTGCGGAGTTAAACTATAGAATCTCATGGAGTTAAACTATAGAATCTCACGGAGTTAAACTATAGAATCTCATGTGTTAAACTATAGAATCTTGCGGAGTTACACTATAGAATCTTGCAGAGTTACAATATAGAATCTCATGGAGTTAAACTATAGAATCTCATGGAGTTAAACCGCAGAATCTCGCGGAGTTAAACCGCAGAATCTCGGAGTTAAACTATAGAATCTCATGTGTTAAACTATAGAATCTTGCAGAGTTACACTATAGAATCTCATGGAGTTAAACTATAGAATCTCGCGGAGTTAAACCGCAGAATCTCGGAGGTAAATTACAGAGTCTTGTGGAGCAAACTACACAATCTTGCAGAGTAATGCTGGTAAATGTAACGTTTATTCAAGTGAAGGCTGACTGACTTCTTCCGTGTGCTACCATCAGCTGCTCTCCTGGGTTCTGGATCACATGGGCGACTCTCCAAAGAAGAACAGCTTGAAGGGAGTTCTCTCTGCAGGGAAGACCAAAGTCAGCTTCCTTCCCTACGACTGGAGCAGCAACAGCTCTCACTGAAGCTGCAGCAGCAGCTGATGAGACATGATTATGCAACAGATGTTTACGTCCGGTGACACATTTCTACGTCGTCATTTCATCCAAATCTTTACAGATTCGTATTTATATTTAGAAACTTTTATTCATGTTCGCGTCTGAAGCCGAATCACAGTCCGGACCTTTGTCTCGTTCTTTTAAATGTTGGATTGGAAGCTTGAATGCACTAAAACTTTCTTGAAACCTGCTCGACAGGTAGAAGTAGCTCCAGCATCAGCATGTCCTGCTCATTTCATAGATTTGCTCTCAGAAGAAACACCAGCAAACTCACTTTTTAACTCATGAAGGAACGTTTTCTGCTGCATCGTTTTGATAACTAACGAGTCTTCACAGGCGTATCCAGGTCTTCCAGGTGTTTGGACTCTTTGCACGCTCGTTATACTGCAATACTCTTGAAGATAGTACCTGCATGTCACCACTAGAGCATGTTTGGATGCAGAAATACTTGTAATAAGTGGAAGCATTTAAAGAGATGTAGATGTAGGAGCTCCAGCCATAACTCCAGGTTCAACCAGATGTTCAAGAAATTGTAATTTTGAGTAAAAATATTTGGATAATTAACAAATGTTTGACTTTTCAAAGTGAATATCAGGAAAACTAATGCAAAAAACACGTGTAACTTTGGTAAACAGGCAATATGTGGATGAATAATAAATATGCAACGACAGATGTGGTGGTTTTTGAATCGTGTGCACGTTTATTCAAAGTCCATTAAAAAAAATAGATGCAGAAACATTAGCAAATCCTATTTACATCTGTACACATAAATATTCAGCCAGAATCCAAAAAAGCAACAAGTCTTTGTACATTATTGACACGATTCCTGACGACACACGGAGAAAACACGTTAAAATAGCTGCTGTACAGATAAGACTCTTCGACGGATTCAAACCAGATTCAAACGTTATAAATAGCTGGACAGTGAACATTGATTAAAAGCTAAGATAAGACACATGCCAGTGCAAACACATGGAAACTAAATGATTCAAAGCGACTCGTGATGAACGACTGATCATAGAATGTTTGGCACAAAAACACAAAACGTCCTCAAAACTGTTAACAGTTTTCACCTCAGTATTGCTGACGAGGAGCAAAGACTTCAGACTCAGAACAAAATGTTTATCGTAGAATCATGATGTATTTTTGATCGTCTCCGTGTTTAAATGTATTTTTTAAAACTGAACTTCAACTCTTTAACTCTTCGAGTTCATTTCAAGGATTCTTCACGAAATGTTGAACAAACATCGTTTCTCTCGATATCCTTCGTAAATGTTACGAGAGTCAAAAGATTTACTTCCATTAATATTAAGTTTATCTGTTCCTTGATTCTAAATCCTACTGTGAGACGATAGAAGACGACCTTCAGTCCGAGTGAAGATGTTTTCACGCCTGAAGTTAACCTGGAAAGAAATGTTGAGATTTAAACAATGAGACGATTATCACGATTAACATGAAACAGTAAAACATTTGTGTTTCTTTGAGGTTATTATGTTTGTCCTTTAAATCACAAAGTGGTTTAAATAGAAGGGATTTAAGAAAATATTCATACACTTAAATATCGCAATATTTCTCTCCAACAGTACCTTATTAATAACATGCAAACATTCACAGCGTTTGTCCATTTTGTGTTGCAATTAAACTGAGGACGAGAGGATACAGTGAGTCCAGCAGCTTTTAAAGCTTCTTCAAGAGTCATGTGGTCTGTAAATACTACAACACCAGAGTCAAGTACTGGACAATACTACACATATATACTTGTTACTTCACTATCACAACACCAGAGTCAAGTACTGGACAATACTACACATATATACTTGTTACTACACTATCACAACAACAGAGTCAAGTACTGGACAATACTACACATATATACTTGTTACTTCACTATCACAACACCAGAGTCAAGTACTGGACAATACTACACATATATACTTGTTACCACACTATCACAACAACAGAGTCAAGTACTGGACAATACTACACATATATACTTGTTACTTCACTATCACAACAACAGAGTCAAGTACTGGACAATACTACACATATATACTTGTTACTACACTATCACAACAACAGAGTCAAGTACTGGACAATACTACACATATATACTTGTTACTACACTATCACAACAACAGAGTCAAGTACTGGACAATACTACACATATATACTTGTTACTTCACTATCACAACACCAGAGTCAAGTACTGGACAATACTACACATATATACTTGTTACTACACTATCACAACACCAGAGTCAAGTACTGGACAATACTACACATATATACTTGTTACTTCACTATCACAACAACAGAGTCAAGTACTGGACAATACTACACATATATACTTGTTACTACACTATCACAACACCAGAGTCAAGTACTGGACAATACTACACATATATACTTGTTACTTCACTATCACAACAACAGAGTCAAGTACTGGACAATACTACACATATATACTTGTTACTACACTATCACAACACCAGAGTCAAGTACTGGACAATACTACACATATATACTTGTTACTTCACTATCACAACAACAGAGTCAAGTACTGGACAATACTACACATATATACTTGTTACTACACTATCACAACACCAGAGTCAAGTACTGGACAATACTACACATATATACTTGTTACTACACTATCACAACAACAGAGTCAAGTACTGGACAATACTACACATATATACTTGTTACTACACTATCACAACATCAGAGTCAAGTACTGGACAATACTACACATATATATACTTGTTACTTCACTATCATGACACCAGAGTCAAGTACTGGACAATACTACACATATATACTTGTTATTACACTATCACAACACCAGAGTCAAGTACTGGACAATACTACACATATGTACTTGTTACTACACTATCACAACACCAGAGTCAAGTACTGGACAATACTACACATATATACTTGTTACTACACTATCACAACACTAGAGTCAAGTACTGGACAATACTACACATATATACTTGTTACTACACTATCACAACACTAGAGTCAAGTACTGGACAATACTAACAAACACACTCTATATTAGTGTAAACACGTAAAAAAGTACTTACTCTCATCGTCGGAGTCGAAGCCGAACAGGGAGGAACAGGCGTCCTTGGAAAGATGACTCTTCAGGTCTTCAGTGCAGGTGAAGGACGACAGACACTTGTCACATCGATGTCTCATCTTCTCGGCGCTGGACTCCGTCTCCACCGGAGGTTCACACGGCGCAGGTTCCTTCTTGATCAGCGAGTTGATGAGCTCCTGAGACATGTTCTTCTTGGGCATGGACAGGCGCGACTCGTCCAGGTAGGACGTGGGCGGCGGGCGAATGAAGGGGGTTTGATAGAAGGGCTTGTATTTGGTGTCGTCGGGCTTCAGAGACTTGTGTTCGGTGATGTGAGGCTCGCAGATCTTCCTCTGGATGCCCTCAGGTGTCGTGGTCGCCGTCTCGCTGATCCTGACGTTGATGGACTCGCTGGGTGTCTTCGCCGGAGATCTTCTCTTCGGCGTGGAGGACGACGCGGCAGGAGTGACGACGGGACTTCCATTGACAGGAGAACCTAAACCTTCAGCGTCAGTGCAGGGAACATGTTCCGTGGTTTCATCACAAGCCTGGATCATCTCGTCTTCGGCGACGACTTCTACTCGTTCCACCGTCAGAACTTTCTTCATGGGCTTCCACAGCTCCTCGATCTTCACCCTCTGCTTCCACGGAGCTTCGGAGCTCTCGCTGGTCTTCTTGCTGGTCCAGGGCTCCAGCTCCTTGCTGAGCGGCAGGCGGGTGTAGTGTCTCCACTCGTGGTCGTACAGACTCTGCTGGTCCAGGAACGGCTGCTCGCAGTTGGGGAAGGGGCAGGTGGGCGAGAAGGGTTTGTGGGAAGTCACGTGACGATGCAGTTCGGACAGAGTCGGGAAGCGAAGGTCGCATTTCTCGTGGTAGCAGAAGAACGGGAGCAGCTGGTTGTGAGAGTTCATGTGATCCTTGAAGTGCTCGTAACACATCAACACCCTGCGGACACACAAACACACTTCAGTGAAGGTCTCCAAGAACTACAGTTTTACCATAAGGTACTATAATCCTAGTCAGTGATGCCAAGTAATAGAGTAATACTTTGAAGCCTCACAGGATGGATTTATAAATAACCAACATTTTTGACAGATTTTTTGAGCCGTGTGTAAAAGATAAAATCGGTCTGAGGTCAGTTAAAAAATACACAAGTTTCACTGTCGATTCTTTTCTTTTTTTAATAAAAGATTTTAAGTCAAATGCAAACAATCAGTGGAACTTTAGCTCACATGTTTTCTTCTGCTGTAGACTAGCAACGTTTTGGGAAGAAATATTTCATATTTATTTTGCAGTTTTGGGGAGAAATTTGGCTCCTGATTCCGGGACGTCCATTTTGTGCTGCTAACAACAACTGGAGCATTTAAATGATTCTGAGACAAAGGCAATGGTTTTAGCAAAAAAAATGTATTATTATTTTTCAGTGTTGGAACAAAGAAGTACCTCCTAGTTTTGTGGCTTATTGAACTTTAAAGACTCCGCTATGAAAGGACAGGAAAAGCGAACAAGTTTCGACTGATATGATCTTTCTTGACTATATTTCGGCACAAAGAATGGTTTCCTAAAATGTTATATTTTTCTTTTGTCTACAATATGTAAGTGTTTGACTGGATTGACAAATATTGTTTTGTAAGTGCCTTTGCACTTTTATTTATTTGTTTTGAGGGGGGGGGTGATGTGGTTTCTGTTTTTTTTTCTTGTTTGAATATGAATATTCATATGAATTTTGAAAATAAAATAATACAAAAAAATAAATAAAAGATTTTAAGTGCGCCTTATAGTCCAAACAATACGGTAAGTCATAGCAGGTCCATCACGTCTCACCTGGTACAAAGAGGGCATTTCCTTTTAGACCAAACGAAGGTCTTCTCCATCACGTTCTCCTCAAGGATATGAAACCGAACGACGTGTCCTAAGAAGCTGGAGCCGATCTTCAGGAAAACCTTCTCGCAGGTGGCAGAGGGACACAGGTGTCCCGCCAGGAAGTTCTCGTCGTGGCCATTTTCTGCTGCTCCTTCGTGCTCCTCTGTGGCAGATGTGCTTCTGATGAACACCACGCCGTCCTCGATCACGACGTCCTCGTCCTTGATGTCCAGGAGCGAAGGAATGACCTTCTGGTTTTTGTCACTTTTGAAAAGATTCGTCCTCTTCTTCAACAACTTCAAGACATTTCTGATGATGCGGTTTCTTCTCTGAAGTTCAGGAGAGTTCACGACGTGGTTCTTCCTCGTGCCGTCCTCGCTGGAGACGACTTGAAGGTTCACCTCGGCCGGACTCTGGTCGCTCGCCTTCGCTTCGAGTCCGTTCGACGCGGCCGTCGAGGCGTTGGTGGCGTCGACGGCCGTGCGCTGGAACATTTCCGTGATGTGCTCCTGCATGTGACCTTTGCCCCCCAGGAAGAGTTTGGAGCATCCGCAGATGATGCATCGCTTCCTCTTCTTGAGGTGAGCGATGGCGTGTCTCATGATGTTCAGGCCTTTGTAGTCTTTGCGGCAGAGAGTGCAGTGAAACTTCAGGTGGGCGTATTTTTGAGAGCGGAACGCCTTGTCGCCCTCTGACATCTCACCTTTGACCTGAGGAAGACAATCGAGAAAGACCATCAACCCGAGCACTGGAGAGCAGATGTTGTTAAAATATGTTATAATTAATTGAACCATATAGAGTTAAACCCTTAAACTAGTCGCTAACATAGGGGCGTAAAAAATGTTTGATACACTTAAAAGTATCAATCTCTGAAGTTTAAGGATGTAAGGAAATGACAACTTTACTGTAATCAATCATCTAGATTTAACACACATTTCAAATAGTCACTTGATTAACTGATAATCTTTCATATTTAATTCATATTAAATAATCCTATTCTTGCATTGGATTCACTGACTGCAACACAAAGCCGAGGTCACAAAGCCTCACACACAGAAAGATTAAACAATCCCAGACTCCCAGCAAATCTGTGGACACCTGTTTGAAAACTCCCACTGAAAGACACAACAGTCCAGTAAGTCGCTGGGAACAAACTCTCTCTAGAAAACAACAAACCTTTGGTAAGTTTCCACTACGATCACGTGCGACGGCCATCTTAGAATCAAGTGTTTACAGTTACTGACCAATCCTACATTCACATTTGACTAGAGGCGTTAACCTGAATATTCTACTATAAAGATCCACCATTTTGTCTGATCTTTGCGTTCTGGCATTCGAAGACGTCTGCGATAGATCTCTCTGCTTGCTAGCGCCCGTGTTCACGTAAGTTTGTCTCTGACTTTTGCATAATTCACTAAACAAGCATTTTTCTTAAACTCATCCAGGTGTCTGTCCTTCATTCCATCACCACATACGAGGCTGGGGAGGGTCGGTTCATGGGAACACAAAAAACCCTAACAACTTGGTGCCGTGACCCGGAAACCCCTAACAGGATCAATGAAATACCGCAAGATCCCAGCAACCACTGAGGACGAGAGGATACAGTGAGTCCAGCAGCTTAAAAAGCTGATGTTTGGACATATTTTAGTTTTAAAATTTAAATTGAATCAGTTACGACTTCGTCAATAGTCATGTGGTCTGTATATTCAGTAACATCGGGTATCAGCGAATACTACTAACACGGCATTTCCATTTTTGTCTCCATGTCAAAAGTTGATATGATTAGTTGGCTCGGTGGCAAAGCATTATGGTAGTTGTAGTTACTTAGAGGGTTGTTACGAAGGATAGCGCATCATATGCAATGTTGAGTTTGCAAGTCTCAATAAATGTTATTAATTAAACAAATATGTCAATCACTACTTTTATTGTGGTTTTCTGAACATACCCCCGCAATAAACTAACAATTGATGATAAACCCAGACTTTCTGTTTATAATTAATGTAGTAAAAAAGGTCAACATTTACAAATGCTGGGAGATTTTGTGAGGAATTGACAAATAGAAACTGAGAGCAACAAACCTTCGGGCTGGAGTGTTCTGACCCAGTACCGTTCATCTCAGTTAGGGACGTGGATTCTGGCCCATCTTCTCCATAATTCATGGGATGCAGGGATAAGAGCGAGTAGGTGTGGAACTCCGACAAAGGGCTAAAAGATGATTTGGAGGAAGAATCTTCAGGGGCAGCAGGGCTCTGGGTCCGGCTCTCAGAGATGAGGGTTTCACACGAGTTGAGAGGTTCTTGGACTTGTTTGCTGAAGGTGCTGCTACTGATGTCCGGACAAGTCCCGAAGTCCTGAAGCTGCTGCGGCTGCTTCTCCTGATGTGCAATACTAAGAGCAAGTTCATTCTCCAGGAGAGGCATTTCCTCTTCTCCGTCCGTTTTCTCCTCGCCGACGCCGTCGTCTCTGAGGAGGACTTCGTTGTCGGGGTACGACACGTCGTATCTCTGGAGAGGCTTCCTTCCTCGTTTCTTCCCGTGATAAGGAACCTTGGCTTTGACCATCTTCACCTGCTCCTGCTGCTGAAGACCCTGCAACCATCTCTTCCTGCTTCCCTTTCTTTTGAATATCTTACTCTTCACACAGCGCGACAGATATTCTCTGTTGCGGCTCAGGCTGCACTTGATCGGGGGAGCGTTCTCTTTAGTCATGCGATTGCGTCGCAGAGAATACATGGACTTACTGCGTAGACAGGTGTGTTTGAAATTATAAAGAAATTCTGGATCATCATCTCCAGGATCCACCTCGTCATCCGACAACAACTGCCTCGTTTTGTCGCGCCTTCTCTTCCATTTTCTTTTCTTCAGTATTCCGACGTTGTCTGGCTCGGCGCCCTCTGCTGGATCCTCGTCCTTCGACGGCTCTTCAAGAACCTGCTCGTTTTCATCTGAAGCGACGACGTCCTGGTTCGAAGTGCCGTCGTCTGCAGGTGTTTCAGTGACGCTGTTGCTCGGGGAGAGATGTGTGAACGTGTCCTTGTCTTCGTCTTTCATTTCTATTAGCGCAGCAGCTTCCACGTCCTTCTCAGGCAACAGATTCAAACAATAGTTTCTGAGGGTCAGAAGGTTCCAGAACTCAGGGTCAAAACACAGATGTTCCTTCAGCATCTGAAATTTAATGAGAAAAAAGGCACAAATTAGGTTTTGCATTGTACAAGAAACAGGATTTATATCACCATGTATCATGGAGTTCACAAGTTATTAAATCTATGATTTTTTTATACCATTTTGGATTGAATTTAGGAACAACTCGACAATGAAACCAAATTGAAAAACTAAATAAATAAATACATACAGCATAAGATTCGGAGCAATTTTAACCTAATGTTTATTTAAGCAGGACTTTTTGGTCCAGTAAAAAAAATAATTTGGATTAGGACATTTAAAAATAAAAATAGTTAATAAATAAATCTTACTGAATATTAAATTGAAATTAAAGTAAAAAATTGTATTTATTAATGGTTCACATATTTAAAAGTTTAGAAAATGAGGTTAAAACATAATTTAATACAAATTAAGACTTTTTTTTGAGATTAATGAATTTTAATTTTAAAGATTTACAATTGAGATTCAATTTAAGACCAACTCGACAATCAAATGCATTTGTTACAGTTTGTTTAACATTGAAGTTTTTAGCTCGTAGAAAAACAAGTGTTAGTCATGAAAATAAACAGTCAATCTCGACATTTAAAAAAACAGTTTTTTTTTTTAATTAATGTTACCAAATATATACATTTTAAACTAACATAAAATCTCACTTATCATGCGTACATGTTTTCTTTGCAAATGTGATTCAACACATTTGAAGACTAAGGTTTATTTGTAGATCATGAATTGAATGACTTTGATTTTTGAAGGATCCGCGAGAGCCTTGGAGACCTCCTGAGGGATCAATAAAGATCTACCTAACCTAACGTAGAATCTCTGAATCCCACCTGCAGGATGTTGAAGCGGACGTTGGTTCTGACGGGGCTGCTGTGAAGATGCGGCTCCTGGTCCGGATGCATGAACAGCTGGCCGACGGTCTTGTACGCCTCCAGGCTTCGCTCCTGGCAGAAGACCAGTAATGCACACGCCCTGCAGATCTCCAGATCATGGGGCAGCAGGAAGGCGATGGTCTTGCAGATGAGGGACCTGGTTTCATTCTCGGCCTCCTTGTCACACAACTGTAACGCCCTGGCACACAGTTCGATGCAGACCTGGACTCCTTCGCCCCCTAGCTGTCGTGATTGAAATAAACATTTAAAAACAACACTTTAATGATGATAACAGAGAACATTACTTTACTGTTAGATTCCTACCTCAGCAGTGACCAGCTTGATGAAAGGGAAAATGGCTTTGACGTTGGTGGCGGACGAGGCGAGCTGCAAACACTCTGCAAGAAAACCTTCTCTTGATGGATGAGCTCGGAGATGCAACCTGCTCCAGATGAACACCAGGTCCCTGAAAGAAACACCAAGAGTTTTATCGTTTGTTTTCTTCACGGCTTTGGAAAGAAACCAACATCTATTAAAGACAGAGAAAAATGCCATAAAACTAACTTGACAGCTGAAAAAGATCAACGAGTACCAAGATGGCCAGAACATGCACAAAGAAGTACCATTTAATTGATCACTATCCGAACACAGATCCCACAATCCTTCTTTATAACCCCTTCTGAAAACACTCAAACATTTTCCACATTCTCACTTTATTCTTCTCTTCTCAAAAACCAACATTCTTTAATTATCGTAACATGCGACAACGTCAAAATATTTATTTAACAACCCTTATCTAAACTTCAACATTGCATACGAGATGTCATCTCTTTCAACCCTCTCAGTAACAGTAGACTGAACAGGTACCATAATACTTTGCCGCCCAGTCAACCAGCTGTCAATCACTTTGGACATAACTTTGAGAGATGAAGAAATTGAATGCAGTATTGAAGCCACCAGACAGCGTGAAGAAAGGCATCATGGGACTTCCCCCCGTTGTTGGCACCATAATTAAGGTTGGTGCAGAAGTAAGTCTCTCCCACTAAGTTTTGTTGCAGTTGTGTTGAAGTTTATCTACCAAATAAATCACATGTGTGTAACAGAGTGAAGATATACTTTAATAGGTAGTACTGTGTGCCATAACATTGGCGAGACAGCGAGAGAGAAGGTGAACAGCTACTACTCACACTTTTATGGGTCTATCCGACTATAATCTCACTAGAAATGCTGTATTCCATTTCACAAGGTCACTCGGGTGATTTCCTGAAGGATGTTCACGTCTATATCCCGAACCCTTCATTACACCGAGAGAGAACGAACATGAGCAAATGACTCGTTTCATTTTCTTTCCTTATTGCCTTTTCCTCTCACACTCGACAGCCTCATCTTATCAGATGAGAGCGATGTTTCCATTACAACCTCACTTTTACTACCTGCTGCTCTCATTCCTAGCAAAGGAAACAACCACTAATCCTTGGAAATCTTGATTCAAGACACATATTGAGTTTACAATTAAATGATATTAAACATATATTGTGATCTTTCCTTTTTCCAAGAAACAGTGTGATCAGCAAATAATAATTCAAAAGTTTCTTATCAACCTTTTGTCTTTGAAACATTCCATTAAGCCAAAGTTTTTGGGAAATCGTGGCCGACATATGCTCCTCACCAGCCAATCTTTCAATCCCATTTCAGTGATTGCTTCCTTATCCGAGTGACTGTGAGAATCCGTGTCCTCTAATCTTCTGTCCCCTTGATCCCATTCAGGCTTACCTTCTCCAGATTACTTAGATTAACCTTCCTTCCATTCTCAGCCCTCGACCGTCGAAAACACCGGCGAGTGTAAGAAGCATGAAAAGAACCGTCTTCTATAAAAACATCTTCAACCTCTCTGAAGGAACATTTATGGACGAAGTGTCCATTTTTATTTCGACTATTTCTTTTCTAACGAAAGCTTTTCACGTTGTCGCAGGACATCAAGAGCAGAGAAGCCTCGACTCCCTCGTGATCTTTCAGTCGAGACACGTCACAGAAACTATCCCGTTTGATTTGATCAGACTTGTACAGCGAGTTGATTTAGAAAAGTGCGAGTCGCTACAACGACGGATTGAAACTTGTGATAATGGAGGAAGATCTCACCATATGTAGTACATATCTCCCTTGTGCAGCTGCTGTGTGAGGAACACTTTGCACAGCGACAGCGGAACATCATCTTTCTCAACACTTTCCGTGTTGCAAATGATCTCCACTGCGTCCCGTCCATCAATGTCGGCCATCTGAGGAGAAGAAGGGAATGTTTAAAAAAAAGGAATCTTCCTTCAGGGTTGAGTTTTCCTCTTACTTCCTTATGAAGGTGCTCGTGAAGCGAGGACTTGTGGAGGCAGGTCAAGTACGCCTGATGGAAGTACAGGTGTTTCCTTGTCGTGGGGTTTTCTAAGCAGCCTTTAGCCAGAGCCATGGCTTCTTTCAATCTCTCACAGGCCTGCAGATAACGAATCCTCAGCTCCAGGAATATCGGCATCTCCGAGCTCAGGTACTGTTGAACTGTGTGAGGAGAGAAAAAAACAACATTAAAGAACGGATTCTGTGCAACAATCATTTCTTATCGAACTCAGACACACCCTCGGCCGGCGACACGTCTCTCTCCTTCAGGACTGCCTGCAACACCGAGGCCTCCCACGGGCCCCCAGAGTTGATGATCAGCTTGACATGTTGCATGTAAACGTTTCTGTGCCTGAGAAGTTGTGAATGGCACTCCTACCAAAAAGAAAAGTTGTCAGTTTATTTAAATTTGCTGTTATATTGCATGAAGTTAGACAAATGTATCAGCAAATAAATCAATAGATAATTAAATAAACAAGATATTGTTGTGAAAACTTTAATTGTAATCCAGTATGATCACCTTTGAGCATTTTAAGGTGTTGTCTATGACTTTTAGGAGGGAAAATTATCTCGACAGTTTAACAAAAGTTCGCAAAGGTCAAAAAACACAACTTCCTTGTTCGAGTGCAATAAAAGAAACAATCTCTTTAATCTATCGATCATTGAACCCGAGCCTGCACCAGAATTCTAAAGAGGCAAACGTCCGTCTGAAAGATGGTTTAAAAATACCATTTACAAAACTAAACCTTCAATCTGTGGCTTGCATTTTAACTAATTTGCGTTATTAATTAAGACAATATAATCAATACATTATGAAACTAAATACCAACTTGAGTAAATTGTAATAAAGAACACAGCGTATTTGTGACTTACATGATACGAGTCTAGAATGTCCTTCAGCGGCTTTTCTCCAAATTCCTCTTTGCCAAAAAACAGCATGAGCTCAAAGAAGCTCCTGAAGGAAACAGTGGATTAGTTTTGACTTGTAAAAGAAAAAAAAAGACAGAAGTTTATATCAATATGTTTGAAAAACAATTACAACTCACCTCAAAATAACTCACTTAGCTTTATAACAATTACATTTTTTCCATTTAATGATGAATAATACGAATTAATTGAGTATAATAAAAGAACATTACAGATCGTTACAAATTAAAAATGTCATATTTTTGAGAACACAAACAAAAGAAAAGTATGCTGTGATAAAGTATGTAAAATAAATACTCTGTCTTCCCTTTACAATCAGCATAATTATCATCATTCAATGTGTCTTGTGAGTGAAACAATAAAACCACATACAACGCCAGGCTGCTGAGAACATGGTTAATATGCTGACAGTCGTCTGGGAATCCAGTCGTGGCTTTGGTGAGACAACACAGAGCTGTTCGCAGAACCTTCAGCTGCGGGAGTGGAACCTGCCACCTGCTCGTGTATTCCTCCACCAACTGTGAACACAAGATCAATAAAAATCATCAAAGCTGGACTCAAGCTGGTGAAATGTTTTGTACAAAAGACAAAGTATTAAGGCTTCACTTGAGAATATTCACCTGCCAGTAAAGTTCTGATGGTTGCATATGGTCAGAAATAAATGAATATTGGCAATAATAAGGTGGGATTTTCCAGAACAGGTTATTTTGGGACATGAGAACATTTAGGGAAAGATATGAGCCAGGAAACAGATTTTATTTAACACTTACTAACCACCTATTCACACAGACTTTAAACATGAGATGATTATATTGCAAACAATCATTCTTCTCAAGAGCATTTCTAATGAAAACAGTCCCACATAACACTGAATAAAAACAGGACGTTACTCAAAATTCTAGTAGTGATTTTGAGAGGAGACAGAATACATGAGTAATGAGTCTTAAACCGTTTGTGTTTATTATTTTTTACCCATTTTATTCATTCATTAAGTATAAAACATGAACCTTGTTGTAAACAACATCAATACAAGTGACGTAAAGAAGTAATTGAAAATTATGAACAGAATAAAATAATCTGAATTATTTGCCATCAATGCTCTGGGTTGTAGTGG
This sequence comes from Callionymus lyra, assembly GCF_982586985.1. Taxonomy (NCBI): domain Eukaryota; kingdom Metazoa; phylum Chordata; class Actinopteri; order Syngnathiformes; family Callionymidae; genus Callionymus; species Callionymus lyra. The sequence continues at coordinate 2,314,909 of NC_141829.1, forward strand.
TAGTGTACTAGTGTACTAGTGTACTAGTTTACTAGTGTACTAGTGTACTAGTTTACTAGTGTACTAGTGTACTAGTTTACTGCAAGCCTTAAATCTGAGTTCATCTTACAATGTAGAAGGGTTTCTATTTCTACGTCAATATTAAGTTTATATATATATATATATATATATATATATATATATTATGAAACTTCATGCTTGTTCCAACATTTATATTGCGACAGAAATCTCAAAAGCGTTGAAACACTGGAGTAAGGATCACACAAATACAAGTTTCCCCACTACTGAAAAACAATTAAATCGATTTGAAAAGTGACACTTGATGACTGAGAAATAAGTACATGTATTAGAAAGTAAGATGCACTGGACGGTAGAGTATTTGAAGAATGATTTACATGTAATGATTATGTTCATACACAAAAACATGAACACATACAAGCATCTAAACATCAGATAAAGTATCAACTCCATGAGATTAGTTTAAAACAAGCATGTTTTAACACTAGATCTTATCAAGAAGCACTTGAGGCTTGTTAGCTTCCCTGTTAGCATTGCTAGCATGTTACGCCAAAACCCATAAATAGTAGTTAAAGAAGAACATATATGATGGTAGCGCACATTATCTAAATGTTTTCTGTTAATGTTGACCGATAAGCGTGTGTGTCCAGAGTGTCTCCTCTGACTGACGTATATACGTGATGTATGTCCGGATGCTAACACGGACGAGCTAAGCTACAAACACAGCACCACACGGGCGGATATGAGGCCAAAGCGGGTCGAACTTACCTGACAAAAAGCAGAACAATATTCTTTACGCTTCTGCGGGGTTGAGTCGTGACAGTGTTTCTCACAGAGCGCGTCCAGAGTGGATTCAAGCCCGTCTGTCTCCAAGTCGCTCTCGCTGTCCGCCATACTGGCTGTGTTGTCCAGCGCATAGCCGGGGTTGCCAGGTCGAGCTCAGCATCCTACCTTTCCGCACATCAGAAATTAAAACTGGCAACCCAGGTGACAAACTAATACACGCTTTGTTTTCTTTACTTTATCTTTGCTTTTTTGTGGGAATATTTTTTGAATTCAAATCATTTAATATTTAATGAACATTAAATACTGTTTAATTAAAGAAATAAAACAAATCCAAGAATAACTGGAAATAATGAAGACGTTTGTATAAATAGTAATATTACACTTTATAAATATTATCATTTGTGAAATAAATTGATGTTTGTTTCTTTATTTTCCGGTTGTTTTTGTTTATAAATGTATTTTTCTTTGTCATGATTTTACATCTCGAGGTTTTTTTTACTGTTTTTTAAATGATTCTAAATGAAATATATTTTAATCAGATACAACAAAATAAATATTTACCTTTGTGATGTGATGGATGGAATACTATACTTTCTTCTGTATTTATGTTTTTGTTTGTTGTTACACAAATACTTTTTTCTTAAGGATCTTAAAAAAGAAATACTAAAATTACACCATATATATTTATATATATTATATTTATATGCCTCCTTCAAAAAGCATCTTAAAACCTATTTATTTTATTAATTTGTACTTTTTCATAATTATCTTGTTGCTGCTGTGTTTATCACTGTGTTGTCTTGACCTTTTAACCTTTTTAAATCTGTATGTATTTGCAGTTTGTGTGTTGTTCTGTTGTTTAAGTCCCTTGTGACCCTGGTCTGTGAAAGATCTCTGCAAATAAGAATGACATACTTACTTTATTATAATGTCCTTTTAATTATTTCATTTATCATTGTGAAAATAACATCTTATTAAAGATCCTTCTATTAATCATTTCTTTCTTCTGCCTTGATGGCCCCTTAAAACAGTCTCAGTATAAACTCCAAATAAATAATAAGAATAAAAACATTTGTTTCAAAACTGGATTAAAAGAAAATCAAAGATATTGTGTGTCGTCTATCATTTTTCAACAAATACTTCATGTCAACACCAGCAAATATTTCGGAGGAAGACCTGAACTTCTGATGTCTGGAGAGATGTTGGATTAAAAGCAACTGATGTTGTTTTGTCTCTTGATGACAGTTGATGCAGATGCAGTTAATCCTTCAGCCAGAAGAGGGCGCTAGTAAACCTTATTCAAAATATTAATTGATTTATTGTAAAACAGCATTTTACCATGTATTTGAATGAGAACGAATCCATGTTGACACTTTTCTGAAATTACATTTTTGAAAAGATGAATTTATTCCATATATTATTGAAGTGACAGAAAGATTTCACTTATTTGGACTTTGATGTTGAAGAGACAGATTTGTCTCCTGTGATAAACTCACACTCTAGACTCCATCTCTGAGCTTTGAGTCAAGAAAATGTCCAAATAAAAAGAAAACAGACAAAAAAAACAAGCAGTTACAAGATGTGTTTTATATATCATGTCCTTTATTTAGTCCAGGATCGAAAGATATCAATACACAATCTTTTCTCTCTCGAAAATATCCTTTAAAGTCAAGTAACTTTGTGTCGCACTGATCTTCAAACCAAAAAAAAGTTTGTAAATAACAAAAAACAAATACAATTTGGCATCGTTTATTTCAGTTTGACAACGACATATTTAAAGTGATCTAAATGTCACATATTAAAACAAGATTCAATTCAACACACTTCTTTCTTTTTGTGTCAATCATCTCCCCAAAATAATCCTTCACGTTCTATATACTGTAAGTCTGTTTAAAGGGCTGAAAACAGGAGTGGAGGGCCGTGAATGACATCGTTAACTAAGTGGATAAAGAAAAGTCAAATAAATAATAAATACCTCCAGAATCTTCATTCATCTGATGAAAATGTCAGGACTGGTCCGTTCTTCCCTCACATGAGTGGAACGACAATACAAATCCTTGAAAACAAGGACGTCCTCTATCTTCAAAGTCCAGTGAAAAAGCAATTAAATGTGAAACCAATCCTCGTGTGTCAAGATCTCACAAAGGAAAACACTGTGAAAATGTTTTTTTTAATCTGGTCACAATTCAAATGTTTGACTTTTTTTTAGAAATACCAAGAGCTCATATTGGCAACAATAAAAGTCATCAACACTCCTCTGAAGAGAGTCAATAAAGTTGACATTAATTCACATGTGTAGAAGCCACAGTGTATCTTCGCCTCACAGCTGCAGACAGTCAAGACTTCATTTGTTCTTTATTCATGTATTCATTTGACACAGGATCAAGGTTGCAGCAGAAGCTCAGCCTGGATTGAAGAATGTAATTAGAAGAAGAGACATCATTTCTGGCTGGTGGAGAACCTTCAGACGAGGTCCGTCACTAATGCCTAAAACTTGCAAAGGTCAGCAATTGTTCTTTTCCCTCAAACCAGCGAGTCCTAATCCCAGAACCTACCAGGAGATCACCGACTTCTTCTATTTATAGCAAATGGAGTCACTTAACTCTTGGCTCATCAATGCTTCCATCTTTTACGTTCAAAATAGAATTCTGAGTTTTTCTGCCACTGGTGGATCTGTACAGCCGTGGCGCCTACATTATCCAACGAGGGGGTTCTTCCATTGGCGACCTCTGGATGACCCCAAGTGTGGTTAAGTTTGTTGTACAGAAACTTTAAATAATCCCAGCTCTTCTTTTTATTAGGGGTGTCAACATCCACACGTGTAAACCTTTAAAATATATATTTTATTCAGTATTGTTTTGATTGTTTAAGCGCTTTGTGACCCTGGTCTGGAAAAGCTCTATATAAATACAAATTACTAACTTACTTACTTAAACAGGTAAACGAATCAAACGTCTTTTTTCTGCAGAATGAAGCAGAGCTGTGTTGTGTCAATAAAGTTACGAGTCATGTTGTGCTCTCAGCAATTTATGGGTTTATTTTACCTTTACAGGGTTTAAATGTTTGTAAATAACTGAAAGAATTGAGTAATTTTCCGTAATATTACTCGGAGTAATTGTACAGAGACTCGCGGTGCAGCTCTTGAGGAATTTTGAGGCCCAATGACATCATTTCGAGGTCGGCCAGAATTAAAAATTAAAGTGCGCCTCTGAGTCTGACAAACATGGTAAATGAAGAGCTGTGATATATGGTGGCTATAATTTAGTATTTGAAGTAGGACTACGAAGAGGGAACACGTTCTGGGTCTGATAACTACTAGAAGGGCTTTGCTTTAATGGGATTAGGAGGTGTTTAAATACACTGCGATAGAAAGAATCTTCGACATGTAACCGGTTACACAACGCTTACAAGCACGTGTAGAAACATGTAAATGTTGACACCCCTACTTTTTTTTTTACTAGTGATGGACTTGAAGAAGGGAATGACTTTACTGACGTATCGTAGAATTTGACCAACACCATGAATCATTGTGACATGTTGCCGGTGAGTTCGGTGCGAGACGCAGTCAAAGGTAAGTGCTGCACCGAATAAGTCTCTGAAAGGCTTTCTTGAAGTCCTCGTTGAATATTGTATAGATAAGCGGGTTGATCAGAGAGTTGAGGTAACCCAGCCACGTGAGGAAGTCGGCCATCTCCACGGAAGTATTACAGGAACCACAAGTATTGACGATCAACTCTTTGACAAAAAATGGCAGCCAACAGATGACAAAGGCGCCAATGATTAGTCCCAACGTGGACGCGGCTTTTCGCTCGCGGGAGCCCGAGATCCTGGGCCCCTGGTAGAACTGGCTCCTCCGCGACTCACTGCGCGAATCATTGCGGCGAGACTTTGACTTCATGGGCCTCACGGAGATGCGCCGCCGATCACGCGGCGGCTCGTCGGTGGAGGGATCCGAACCGGACTTCTCAGGTAGATTAATGGGATCGGGATTTTGCGGTTCTCCCTCTCCATCGCCGGTGGGGTAAGACGGTATCATGCTGCCGTTAGTCATGCACGAGTGGCGGCTAGCCCGGCTAGCTTCTCTTCGCATATAGAGGGTTTGAGCTGCTCGGTAGATTTTATAGTACAGGATGAGGATGAGAGCCAAAGGAATGTAAAATGCCCCGAATGTTGCGTACAGAGTGAAGGCCATGTGATGGTGGATGATGATGCACTGGTCCTCCTGCTCTTCGCCTTTGGTGTAGTGACGCCACAGTATCGGAGGCAGTGAGATGAGGATGGACAAGAGCCAGACCACGGCCACCATCACTCCCGCTCTGGCCCCGGTACGTTTCCGCGAGTACTCGACGGCGTCGGTGATGGCCCTGTAGCGGTCGATGGCGATCGTGGCCAGGTGAAGGATCGAGCACGTGCAACAGGTGACGTCCACGCTCAACCAGATGGTGCACACCACCTCGCCCATGACCCAGCTCTCCTTCTGGATGTAGACGATGCTGAAGGGCATGACCAGCACGGCGACCAGCAGGTCGGTGACGGCCAGCGAGCAGATCAGGTAGTTGGCCGGGTGGTGCAGCTTGCGGGTCACCGCGATGGCTGTGATGACCAGGCAGTTGAAGAAGGTCGTGAGAGCCGCCACCACCGACAGCGTCAGTGTGAGCATGGCCTTACTGGGCGGCGGTTTGATGGCGTCCACCGGATCATAACCGCTGCTGCTGTTGGCGTACACGCCCTCGGTGAAATTGACGTAATCCATTCTGCAAGTATAAAGAAGAGAGAGTTCCATCTATGGTCACTTCACAGTTCCCCAGGCGTACTCGACTCAACTGGACTCGTTGTGTTTCCACCAGCCCTGCTGCTACTCATGTTGGGTTCCTTCCTACTGACCAGACACTGGATCTTGTCCACGGAACAACTTTTACCGTTCTTCTTGTCACATTGCTTCTTAAAAACAACATTTTATCTTGTCTTGGGAGTCACACAGATTGACTGACTCTTCAGTGACATCACTCGCTGACCAATCAAAGGCCAGCATTTCGTCGACGTCACTATGTATTGGGGACTGGGCTGGTTTGGAACCAGAGCGAAGCAGGTACTTAAAAAAAAAAAAAGATCTGCTTCGATGTACCGGCTGCTGGAAACACCACAGAAAGCCAGTTTAGTTGAGTCGAGTAGATTAGTCTTGACGTGACGTTCTTGTAGTGAACAGTTATGACATGAGATGATGTTCTACAGTTCCATCTGGATAAAGGAGGTGTTTGAAGGAATAATCATTGACTTGTAGGGCTTCTAACTGCTGCTGCTAATATGCTCATCTCTGTTCAAAACAAGCAGAAACAGCTCAGAAAACTGGACTTTATCAAAATGCAATGCAGTCACTATGACGCGTACATTTCTGGGGTTGCTGTGTCGGTTGAGCAGGCTTCGTCGGAGGTTCAGGTCCTGAGGAGTGAGCCAGGCTAGTGCAGTGGTGGTCGACTGAAGAGTGCTTTTATTTTATTTATTTATTTTGAGCCAATACAATTGGAAAATATTACAAGTTAATGTCAGAGTCACAATTATTGCAGAAGACTTTCTTAGTTAAACTTGAACAAACTTCTTCACATGTAAGTATCAGTTCGATACGGGGCCAGGAACGCTCACAACACACACAAATGCAAAAGTCCAACACAACAACTTTAAGTTAAAAAGCAATAATACTGGGGCATTAAAGCGCAACGAAGTGACGTACTAATGTGAAAAAGATGCGTTTATAACTTCAGTCAGATATTTTACTAATTCCAACATAAAATGACTTTTATGTATATATTTTGTGTAAAGTCTTTGAACAGCCAACAAGATTTAAAAACTGCAGTGTTTTTACAAATCTGTCTTAGTCGCAAACTTTTCAATTTGATTAACAAGATAAACTTAATTGATTCCTCTAGAGAGATACTCCTGGAAATGAGATAAAGAATGGCTTCACTCCTCGTCCAGCTGTAATCATGCCTGCTTTGTTTTTACAATGAGTCCCTGGTTATGGTTATGATTTCATCTCCAGAAAGTGTTTTCAGTGGGCGGATCTTAAGATCATTTTCTGATGAAGAACCCTAGCCTTAGTTTCAGCTTCTTTAAAGTATTTAAAATATGAGGCTTAAAAGAGAGATTGTCTAAAAATCCCAAGTATTTATAAGTGGCGAAAAACCTCTTAGGGAAACCTTTTGTGGACGTGATGGACGGAAGAGCTGATGGCACTTTCTTTTGTTTGAAAAGAACCTTTGTTTTCTCAGCATTCAGCACCAGTTTGAGATCAAGTAGGTGAGACTGGTGTCGGATGCAGACTGTAGACAGTGAAAGAGCCGGACAACAGTGTTCGAACGACAATAACTAATTGTATCATCTGCATAAAGATGTAAAGATGCATCGTTAATATTATGACCCACATCGTTTACATAGATTGTAAAATAAAAAAAGCTGGTCCTAAAACGGAACCTTGTGGCACTCCATTGATGACATTCACCTGATGAAGGGTCACCGCGATGCACACGTTGCTTACGACCTGAAAGGTAGTTTGAGAACCAGCCGACGGTGTGGTCGGAGAAGCTGATCTGTCTGGAGGTCTGTGACGTAAGATGATCTACGGCGTCGAATGCTTTGGAAGCGATGCTTCAGCAATATCATCTAAAACCTTAATGGAGGCCGACACTGCTTCCTGAAGCCAGACTGATGGGCAGATAGAATATTAAAAGAACATACTTCATCTGAAGGTCGTGAAAATAACATTAAACCGCAACATGGTGCAGAATAAAGTTGGGATCCATCGAACACAGTCCCTGCTCGTCCTGCGGTCGACTCACCTGCTGAAGATTCTGCTCAGAGCGTCCACGACATCCTGCTGGGATCCGTCCGGCCCGACAGCTCTGACATCACTCGCCGCCGTCGCCCGTCAGCGCCGGAGAGACAGAGTCTGGAGAACGACAGGAGAGAGAGAACAGAAGGTTATTCCACTTTAGTTGGAGACGGTGCAACATGTGGCTGATGCTGCAGGATTCATGGTTTCCAGGAACACAACTTCATCTTCATGGTCAGGTAGGAGTGTCACGCCTCTCTCCTCCCTCCCGTCCGACTCTCCTGAAGACACCAGTAACTGTTGCCATAGAAACACGAGCAGAACCCCCGAGTGTGTTGCTCCATCAAAAACAACACTTTTCCGTCCAGCATTGTGTTGCCGACGAGAAGGGAACACACAAGTTCACGTGGACGTTCTGAAGTTCTCTACCTACGGTTCTAACTCGCAGCGTTGCCAAGACTCTGGCGTCGGAGAGAAAACCCTTGAAAGGATATTGTTGAGGGAGCTGGGAATTCAACCGCCAACCCACAGAGATAAGTGGATTGAACCCAAACACATGGCAAAGTGCCTGAAGATCCTCCTGGAAACGGTTCTGTTGGCAGAACATCTCTCAGATGAAACATTTGTCCACGATAATATTCATTATAAGATGTTTTAGTGGAACTTCAGAGGCAATAACGAGAGAAATAAAAACTATAAATACGTCATTATTCGGTAGTTTGTAGAGTGAGGTGCTGACTTTATTTCTTATTCATTTGAGTTTCTATGTTGACAAACAAATAAAACAACAGGAAGTATCACCTCCTCCATGAGTGGACGTGAAAGGAGTGAAAGGTGTCAATTTACGATCAGTATAGATCGTTATTGTAACTCTGAACATCTCAAAGTGACCAGTGAGGCTGACATGCATCAGAGCATCTGATCCACGTACAGAGAATTAACAACTTTTTACTGCACTTTTCAGTGTTGACACATATGGACTTTGACGTAAAAGGTTGCTTAGCACGTTTTTTTGTGCGTAAAACCGTCCGTACATGAGGCCACAGGTGTTTTCTGTTTAAGAACGATGATATTATTCCTCAACGTTCCTTTGAGATGATGTCACAGATCTCTGCCTCTGTGATTGGCGACCCGCTCTAGTAGAAGAACTCACATTTCTCCTCAAACTCTTCACTGGCTGCCAGTTTCTTTCAGGATCATTTTAAAATTCTGGTTCTTGCTTTCAGATCTATTCATGGTCAGACCTTCCATCAGTGATCTGATCCAGACTTACACCCCAGCTCGGGCTCTGAGGTCTGTGGATCAGAATCTACTGATGGTTCGTCGCACACGGTTCAGGACCAGAGGAGAGAAATCCTTCCAGACTGTTTGTCTTTGGAACCATCTTCCTCTCTTTGCTCTTGATGGATCTACTGACTCCTTCAAGAAACATCTGTGTTTGATGATCTACTGACTCCTTCAAGAACCATCTGTGTTTGATGATCTACTGACTCCTTCAAGAAACATCTGTGTTTGATGATCTACTGACTCCTTCAAGAAACATCTGTGTTTGATGATCTACTGACTCCTTCAAGAAACATCTGTGTTTGATGATCTACTGACTCCTTCAAGAAACATCTGTGTTTGATGATCTACTGACTCCTTCAAGAAACATCTGTGTTTGATGATCTACTGACTCCTTCAAGAAACATCTGTGTTTGATGATCTACTGACTCCTTTAAGAAACTTCTTAAGACTTTTCCTTGATTTTCTGGAACTCCTGTTGTGTTATCAGTGTTATCTTGACCTTTAAAGTATATACTTAATGAATAATTTTTTTGATTGTTTAAGTGCTTTGTGACCCTGGTCTGGAAAAGCACTCTATAAAAAAAATGACTTACTTACATTACTTACTTTCCCGCTTCAACAAACCAGTTCAATCCTGTTTTGTTTTTAAAAAACATGAAACTGATTCTTATCGGGAGACGAGCGATCAGAACAAAACTTTAGGTGCAGATTTGTTTTAATTCAAGATCTAGATCCATGTTGTCGAGCAACACGTTCTCATCTTCTCACAGTGATGTCACTGGTTCTTATCTCGAAGAAAGAAAAGATGTTTTGATGAAATGTTCTTTAAAAATCGATGGATTGATAGTTTTTTCAAACCTTCACACTTTAAGAGTGAAGCACATTTCAAACCCATCACTCGTAGTTCATGAACAGTTGTTCTCGACTGGAGCCATGAGCAAGACAATCTGATGATCACATGATCACATGATCACATGATCACATGATCACATGATCACATGATCACGCTGCTGTTACCAGGACGATGAGTCTTTCCTGAACTTTCAGTGATTTCACTTCTCACTCCGTGAGTGTATCACAGCAGGAACTCAACCGTCGTGTTCTGAAGAAAAGTTTTATACTCAGAGCTGGAGATAAACTCAGCGACGGTTCGACCAAAACTCAACCTTCGTTTGCTTCTCCACGTCTGTTTTCAGAGTCATCTGTTCTTTTTTAGACAAAAATGTTTGTTCATTTTAATGTAGCGACTGGAGCTCAGTTGTCTTCGTCTTCATCTTCGTCCAAAAATACACTTCCAAACATCCAAATACCTTCAGGTAAATATCACCTGTTTCCTGTCTGTGTAGCATGTTAGCATGTTAGCATGTTAGCTTCTGCTACAAAAAAACTTCAAATATAAACTTATACAAGTTTCTTCTGATCAATTCTTCATGTGGAGCTTCAACACAAGAGAACGTTACACTCGAGCAGTTTGAAGGCGTTTGGATTTTGTTAAGTGTCTTTTTGGACGAAGACAACTGAGCTCCGACGCTACATTAAAATGAACAAACATTTTTGTCTCTAAAAAGAGAAGATTGACTCTGAAAATAACCCAAAAATGAATCGACATTCTTCATCACCGTGATGATTGTTTTTGCTTTTTGAAGACAATTAATCCTTTTTTTCCAGAGAAAATATATTAGTCTCAACAATCAAGAACCAAAATAATTACAGGAACATTTGCAAAAACATTTTTTTAATCTTTTACACAAATGAACTTCCACGCTGTAAAAACTTCATCTTCTGTTGATATTTCCTCGTCACGACACTTGAGGAATTATTCATGTCAGAGTTTCTGGTTTTGCAAAGTCACGATGACGGTTAATGAGGCTCCAGGTGGAAGTTCTTTGAAATATTTCCCACATTTGTCGTCCTTCTACCTTCTCATCCTTCACTCGTGATCTTCAGTCGAGTCTTCACTGGAACCTGCTTCGTTGACAGAAGAATCATCTGCTTCTGTTGGTCTGACATGATTGGTCTGCTTCAAGAAGCAGGATCTTCTCGTGGAGGAACATGATGGATGTCACACGAGTTTACGACCAAGTACGACAAGTAATTAGTGAAGTTAGCAGAGTCGTTAGGATCAATAATTCAAGTCGACATCTTGTGAAAATGAATCGTTGGCAGAAACTGTTCATCATCCTGGAGTCTGGACTCTTTTCATCAACAGATGAGGAACCTTTACGATCAGTGACGGATGTTCAAGTTACAGAAGAACTCAATCAGAATAATATAGAATAGAATAATAACAGTTATCTTATTCAAATTCAGAATAGGAGTGATACCAGAAGATCAAAGGAGTGATACCAGAACATCAAAAGAGTGATACCAGAAGATCAAAGGAGTGATACCAGAACATCAAAAGAGTGATACCAGAAGATCAAAGGAGTGATACCAGAACATCAAAAGAGTGATACCAGAAGATCAAAGGAGTGATACCAGAACATCAAAAGAGTGATACCAGAACATTAAAGGAGTGATACCAGAACATCAAAAGAGTGATACCAGAACTTTAAAGGAGTGATACCAGAACATCAAAAGAGTGATACCAGAACTTTAAAGTAGTGATACCAGAACATCAAAAGAGTGATACCAGAACATCAAAAGAGTGATACCAGAAGATCATAGGAGTGATACCAGAACATCAAAAGAGTGATACCAGAACATCATAGGAGTGATACCAGAACATCATAGGAGTAATACCAGAACATCAAAAGAGTGATACCAGAAGATCAAAGGAGTGATACCAGAAGATCAAAAGAGTGATACCAGAAGATCAAAGGAGTGATACCAGAACATCAAAAGAGTGATACCAGAAGATCAAAGGAGTGATACCAGAACATCAAAAGAGTGATACCAGAACTTTAAAGGAGTGATACCAGAACATCAAAAGAGTGATACCAGAACTTTAAAGGAGTGATACCAGAACATCAAAAGAGTGATACCAGAACTTTAAAGTAGTGATACCAGAACATCAAAAGAGTGATACCAGAACATCAAAAGAGTGATACCAGAAGATCATAGGAGTGATACCAGAACATCAAAAGAGTGATACCAGAAGATCATAGGAATGATACCAGATACCAAATGATGGTGATTTTCTCTCTGGCCCAGTTTAGGTGTTTATTTTCTGACCACATTGATTCCTCTGAGGCGTCGACCTGATCTTTTCATTTTGTTTCCACCTGGATACCTGAACTGCATCCCAGCAGAAAAACTTTTCTTTTTTGAATCAAGAACTTAAGAACCTTTTCCTTTCTAAGGATGACAAAGGACTGATTTATTTCATTTACTAAAGAGGCCAACAGTGTGACTGTTGCTGCTAATGTTTGTTTATTTTTTTGTGTCTGTCTTATTATTGAATGTGATTGAACTCTATTAATAATTGAATACATTTATTATATATATTTATAAATTCTGGTGTTTAACTTCAGGGACCCAGAGATTGTCAGATGGCTGTTGCCTTACTGTGACCTTTGAACTATGACTCCTCACAAGAGAAGATATTACACCAGGGTGACCCCGGCTCGCACCCCGTGAAGCTGGGACAGACTCCAGCTCTCCACGACCCTCATGAGAGAATAAGCAGCACTGAAATTAATTAATTAATTAATTAATTCTACTTTAGAGATAAAGCGTTAACGTTATTTTAAAAATACTTTATAAAACTTAAGAGATTTTTACCAGAAAATATGAAAAGAATACTATATCTTTTTGGATGGATAGACGAATGGAGGAGTGGATGTAAAAATATAAGATATAAATAATTGACAGGAAAAAAAACATAATATTCTGTCAGTTTTATTTTGTGGCTATAAGTGTATATGACTTTTCTGAGTCACTGATTCTATTTTTAAAATACCACTTGAATGTATTTACACAATACATTTAATTTTCACATAAAGGAAATATCAATTCAAAATAAAACCTTGTTGTGAAGGTTGAAATAAGAATAAGAGTTTTGTTCCCAAGTGTATAAACGGTGCAGGAAGAATGAAATCTTTCTTCCAATTATTTTTGTTTTCCCTCTTGGATGTCACAGGGTGGTCTGTATTTTAACCCAGCTGCTTAGGCTGAGAGGCAGAGGACACCCTGGAAAGGACACCCGTTTGGATACAAAGACACAGAAACATAACATCTAGATTTCTAAATTAAGGATGAATATAATGGATGAATATTATGGATGGACAGACGGAAGGCTGGATGGAAGGATGGATGGAAGGATGGATGGAAGGATGGACGGAAGGATGGATGAATAAATGTTTGATGGATGGATGGAAGGATGGATGAATAAATGATTGACGGATGGACGGACGGACAGAAGGCTGGATGGAAGGCTGGATGGAAGGATGGATGGAAGGATGGATGGAAGGATGGATGGAAGGATGGATGGAAGGATGGATGGAAGGATGGATGGAAGGCTGGATGGAAGGATGGATGGAAGGCTGGATGGAAGGATGGATGGAAGGCTGGATGGAAGGCTGGATGGAAGGATGGATGGAAGGATGGATGGAATCTTTCTTCCAATTATTTTTGTTTTCCCTCTTGGATGTCACAGGGACGGGACACCCTGGAAAGGACACCCGTTTGGATACAAAGACACAAAGAAACACAACATCTAGATTTCTAAATTAAGGATGAATATTATGGATGAATATTATGGATGAATATTATGAATGAATATTATGGATGAATATTATGGATGAATATTATGGATGAATATTATGAATGAATATTATGAATGAATATTATGGATGAATATTATGGATGAATATTATGAATGAATATTATGGATGAATATTATGGATGAATATTATGAATGAATATTATGGATGAATATTATGGATGAATATTATGGATGAATATTATGAATGAATATTATGGATGAATATTATGAATGAATATTATGGATGAATATTATGGATGAATATTATGGATGAATATTATGAATGAATATTATGGATGAATATTATGGATGAATATTATGGATGAATATTATGAATGAATATTATGGATGAATATTATGGATGAATATTATGGATGAATATTATGAATGAATATTATGGATGAATATTATGGATGAATATTATGGATGAATATTATGAATGAATATTATGGATGAATATTATGGATGAATATTATGGATGAAGATTATGGATGAATATTATGAATGAATATTATGGATGAATATTATGGATGAATATTATGGATGAATATTATGAATGAATATTATGGATGAATATTATGAATGAATATTATGGATGAATATTATGGATGAATATTATGGATGAATATTATGAATGAATATTATGGATGAATATTATGGATGAATATTATGGATGAATATTATGGATGAATATTATGAATGAATATTATGGATGAATATTATGGATGAATATTATGGATGAATATTATGAATGAATATTATGGATGAATATTATGGATGAATATTATGAATGAATATTATGGATGAATATTATGGATGAATATTATGGATGAATATTATGGATGAATATAATGGATGAATATTATGGATGAATATTATGAATGAATATTATGGATGAATATTATGAATGAATATTATGGATGAATATTATGGATGAATATTATGGATGAATATAATGGATGAATATTATGGATGAATATTATGGATGAATATTATGGATGAATATTATGGATGGTCGGAGGGAAGGCTGGATGGATGGATGATGGATGAATAAATGATGGATGGATGGACGGATGGATGGATGAATAAATGATGGATGGACGGACGGACGGACGAGTGGATGTAAAAATATAAGATAAATAATTGACAGGAAAAAAAAACATGATGTTCTGTCAGTTTTATTCACTGATTCTATTTTAAATACGACTTGAATGTATTTTCTTTTGAAGATGATGAAAAACGAGTCACTATAGGGTCATGGGTTCAGCAGGACCATCCTAGGGATCCACGGATGCCTTCAAGCGTGAGGAGTCTTTATCTTGAGGGGGTTTTTCTTCCAAGACGTCAAAGAGCTGCTACTGTTTCACTGAAGACGAGCACCAGAGAAGTCCAGGTGTGATGGTGACGACCAGCAGGTGATGGACTCTTAACTACCGTTATTAGCTCTTCAGTCCCTCAATGATCCCGGAGTTGATTTCAGGCTTGACTGGACCTGGAGAGTCTCAGCCGGAGCTGGTCTACCTGCTGCATGTGTGACGAGTCCAGCGTTTCCTCAGGAGGGGATTAGATGCTTGAAGGCATCCGTGGATCCCTGGGATGGTCCTGCTGCCACTGAAACATGGTCTGAGCTGCAGCCTGCGATGATGAGAACCCATGACCGACTCGATAGTTACTATAGTATAGAAGTTAGAGAAACACATTCAAGTGGTATTTTAAAAATACAATCAGAAAAGTCATACACGTTTAGCGACAAAATTATTAAATTGTACAATTCTGAGTTCGGCGGCAGGAGTTAAAGTATCATGATGTTCTATGTTAGTCTTTGTATCTTTGTCTTTGTTGTTTTTCTTTGATCTATGTTCTTTATCTTTAGACTTAGATTGTGTCATCTTCTTCTTCCTCTTATTTTTTATGTATTATTTTTTATTGTTTATGAAAAATTGCTGACTACTGGAAAAAACAATTTCCCGAAGGAGACCTCCTGAGGGATCAATAAAGTGTTACCTTACCTTACCTTACCTTAAATAAAACTGAAAGAACATCATGTTTTTTATAAATTTAAATTTATAAGTTAATTATTTATATTTTTTTACATCCACCCCTCCATCCATCCTTCCATCCAGCCTTCCATCCAGCCTTCTGTCCGTCCATCCATCAATCCATCATTTATTCATCCATCCTTCCGTCCATCCTTCCGTCCATCCTTCCATCCAGCCTTCCATCCAGCCTTCTGTCCGTCCATCCATCAATCCATCATTTATTCATCCATCCTTCCGTCCATCATTCCATCCATCCTTCCATCCAGCCTTCCATCCAGCCTTCTGTCCGTCCATCCATCAATCCATCATTTATTCATCCATCCTTCCATCCATCCTTCCGTCCATCCTTCCATCCAGCCTTCCATCCAGCCTTCTGTCCGTCCATCCATCAATCCATTATTTATTCATCCATCCTTCTGTCCATCCTTCCGTCCATCCTTGTATCCAGCCTTCCATCCAGCCTTCTGTCCGTCCATCCATCAATCCATCATTTATTCATCCATCCTTCCGTCCAGCCTTCTGTCTGTCCATCCATCCATCAATCATTTATTCATCCATCCTTCCATCCAGCCTTCCATCCATCCTTCCATCCAGCCTTCCATCCAGCCTTCCGTCCATCCGTCAATCATTTATTCATCCATCCTTCTATCCAGCCTTCCATCCATCATTTATTCATCCATCCTTCCGTCCATCCTTCCATCCAGCCTTCCATCCAGCCTTCTGTCTGTCCATCCATCCATCAATCATTTATTCATCCATCCTTCCATCCAGCCTTCCATCCATCATTTATTCATCCATTCCATATTTTCCTGTCAATTATTTATATTTTTTTACATCCACCCCTCCGTCCATCCGCCTATCATTCATTCATTGATCCATCCTTCCGTCCATCCTTCCATCCAGCCTTCCGTCCATCCGTCAATCATTTATTCATCCATCCTTCCATCCATCCATCCATCAATCATTTATTCATCCATCCTTCCGTCCAGTCTTCTGTCTGTCCATCCATCCATCAATTATTTATTCATCCATCCTTCCATCCAGCCTTCCGTCCATCATTTATTCATCCATCCTTCCGTCCATCCTTCCATCCAGCCTTCCATCCAGCCTTCCGTCCGTCCGTCCATCAATCCATCATTTATTCATCCATCCTTCCATCCAGCCTTCCGTCCGTCCGTCAATCATTTATTCATCCATCCTTCCGTCCAGCCTTCTGTCTGTCCATCCATCCATCAATCATTTATTCATCCATCCTTCCATCCATCCATCCATCAATCATTTATTCATCCATCCTTCCATCCATCCATCCATCAATCATTTATTCATCCATCCTTCCATCCAGGCTTCCGTCCGTCCGTCCATCCGTCAATCATTTATTCATCCATCCTTCCATCCAGCCTTCCATCCATCATTTATTCATCCATCCTTCTGTCCATCCTTCTGTCCATCCTTCCATCCATCCTTCCATCCATCCTTCCATCCAGCCTTCCGTCCGTCCATCCATAATATTCATCCATAATATTCATCCTTAATTTAGAAATCTAGATGTTATGTTTCTGTGTGTCTTTGTATCCAAACGGGTGTCCTTTCCAGGGTGTCCTCTGCCTCTCAGCCTAAGCAGCTGGGTTAAAATACAGACCACCCTGTGACATCCAAGAGGGAAAACAAAAATAATTCTAGAAAGATTTCATTCTTCCTGCACCGTTTATACATTTGTGAACAAAACTCTTATTCTTATTTCAACCTTCACAACCTGGTTTTATTTTGAATTTATATTTCCTTTATGTGAAAATTAAATGTAATTAATTTTTACTATTTAAGTAAACATCAGTATCAACTGTTATTATCGACTACATGTAAAGTTGTCGGGAATCAAACGAATATTTAAAGATAAAACACTTATTCTTCGGCCGATAACGTCAATTAAACGAAGGTCGCGAGCGAGTCTCGACGTGAGTGACGCTAACGACACATCGACCAAATACAATCATTCACCGTCACTTATATAGTATATATATATATATATATAGTATATTAGTTCATAGAACACGGATTATGACGCTGATCTAGTCAATCGCTTCACCGACCCCGGCTTCCGATTGGCTGTGACGTCCTACAACGTCTCCATGAAAGAGACTTTGTTTCCGTCTTTAATTGGATGGTGTCGTATCAAAGCGCTCGTTGACGGAGGAACTCAAGTGCAAATGTGAGTTTTAACCTTGAATTATCCTTCAAACGAGCGCGATGATCATGTGTTTCTCTGCATACATCCGTGAGCTCGCTCTGAAGTCGCTCGTTGAAAGTTCAGCAGGGACGTGTTATTTTCTATTTCTGTGTAATTGCTTGTAACAATTGCTTTATTGTTGCTGCAGACCAGCCTGGACCAGGCGAGAGCTGCAGCGAAGCCACTCGAGGGAAACGACTCTTAAATCACACCTTCAGTCGCGCGTGATAATTATCGAGTCCGGCGACTTCACGTTATCGTCATTAAACCATGAACGCGGTCGGAGAGAAAACATCTGAACCCACGACTCCAGAATTCATCTCATTAGTTCCTTTATTGACGAATGTTTATTTATGTTCATTATATTCTTTAACATATTCACATGTTAATGTATGTTAATGTCTGGGTTATTACTGATAAATAATAGAAGAGGTCAATAAATAATTAACGACATTCCTAATGGTTGAGATTTATCGTCTGCTGAGACCAAATCGACACTTTTATGTCTGCAGTCATTAGACATTCATGATGCTTTAAATAATCTTTAGTATCACTTGACTGACATATGTTTATTATCACTTGACTGACACTTGTTACACTGTAATATATATACGTCTGGAGGTTAATGAGAGGAAAACACTTTGGATCTGGATACGGATCAATAGCGACCAGAACATCACGATTCAAGAACTCTTTCTATGCGTCATGAATAAAACTGTCTTTTTATTTCATTTTTATATTCTGTCCTGACTGCACAACAACTGTTTACGACGGCGGCAGTAAATAGTTAAACCATAAATCAAATATACAAGCAGAGGCTTCGCCGACGTTTTCCTTCGTATATGGAAATATCTCTGATGTACTTTCAAGGTGGTAAAGTTTTGTGGTTCAAACTAAAGTAGGAAAAATTCATCGTCTTTTATTGTTCATTGAATAATGAGTCTGAGGAGGAAGAGAAGGAGGTCGTTGTTATAAAACATATGTTTAAAATTATTTAACTTAATTTGTTCATAATTATTTAGTTTGTTTAGTTAAAGATGCTTTTTGTGTTACAGAAAAATTAAAATGTTTAAAAATGTATGTTTGACGTGATGTGATCCATCTTCTTGACAATAAAATATTTATTTCAAAAATACTTCACAGCATCATTCAAAGATGATGGATATTCATTGTTTAGGTGAACATAAGAATATTAATATATAGTATTAATACTTTACTCACAAGTATCTATAGTATTAATATATCATTCACAAGTATCTATAGTATTAATATATTACTCGCAAGTATCTATAGTATTAATATATCACTCACAAGTATCTATAGTATTAATACATCATTCACAATTATCTATAGTATTAATACATCACTCACAAGTATCTATAGTATTAATACTTCACTCACATGTATCTATAGGATTAATACATCACTCACAAGTATCTATAGTATAAATACATCATTCACAATTATCTATAGTATTAATACATCACTCACAAGTATCTATAGTATTAATACTTCACTCACATGTATCTAGAGGATTAATACTTCACTCACAAGTATCTATAGTGTTAATACTTCACTCACAAGTATCTATAGTATAAATACTTCACTCACAAATATCTATAGTATTAATACTTCACTCACAAGTATCTATAGTATTAACACTTCACTCACAAGTAAGTATGTAAGTAAGTAAGTAATTTTTATTTATATAGCGCTTTTCAACACCAGGGTCACAAAGCGCTTAAACAATCAAAACAATATTCAATAAAGTATATATTTTAAAGATCAAGATAAAACTGATAACACAAGTATCGATAGTATTAATACTTCACTCACAACTATTTATAGCATTAATACCTCACTCACAAGTATCTATAGTATCTATGAGTACTTCACTCACAAGTATCTATAGTATCTATGAATACTCACTGGGCCTGTCTTCACCTCTCCAGGATACGACCAATCGGGCGGCAGCTCGCGGTTCTGCACGACTTGACACTTGGACCCACTTCACATGTAAGTCCCCAGAGAAGCTTGATTGTTTAGCAACATTCTTCCCGAGTCACAGAGCTCGCGCTCTAATGGAAAGTCACGTATTAGCATTTATGAAGTCACCGTGAGCCACGACGCCAGGCAATTATGTAAATGTATGATAATATATCTTCTCCACAGAGATGTTAAGTCCATGTTTAGATTCCATGCAAACGTAAACCAACCTCTTGAATCAACAATGGCGAGCATCTGAAGCTGAGACTCAACCTTCATGTCCTGCTGATGTTCTAACGATTCACGTCTCACTTCTTCTCGCAGTCCAGCAGGAAACAAGGTGGACAGCAGATCCATGGACCAGAGAACATCAAGTCAAGATTCACCTGACAATTCATCACGACACACCTGATGATTCATCACGACACACCTGAGGAATCATCACGACACACCTGATGAATCATCACGACACACCTGATGAATCATCACGACACACCTGATGAATCATCACGACACACCTGAGGAATCATCACGACACACCTGATGATTCATCACGACACACCTGAGGAATCATCACGACACACCTGATGAATCATCACGACACACCTGAGGAATCATCACGACACACCTGATGAATCATCACGACACACCTGACGAATCATCACGACACACCTGATGAATCATCACAACAGACCTGATGAATCATCACGACACACCTGACGAATCATCACAACAGACCTGATGAATCATCACGACACACCTGACGAATCATCACGACACACCTGATGAATCATCGCGACACACCTGACGAATCATCACGACACACCTGATGAATCATCGCGACACACCTGACGAATCATCACAACAGACCTGATGAATCATCGCGACACACCTGATGAATCATCGCGACACACCTGACGAATCATCACAACAGACCTGACGAATCATCACGACACACCTGATGAATCATCACGACACACCTGATGAATCATCGCGACACACCTGACGAATCATCGCGACACACCTGACGAATCATCGCGTTACACCTGATGAATCATCACGACACACCTGAAGATTCATCACAACACACCTACAGAATCATCACGACACATCTGACGAATCATCACAACAGACCTGATGAATCATCACGACACACCTAATGAATCATCACGACACACCTAATGAATCATCGCGACACACCTGACGAATCCTCACGACACACCTGAAGATTCATCGCGACACACCTGATAAATCATCGCGACACATCTGATGATTCATCACGACACACCTGAAGATTCATCGCGACACACCTGATGAATCATCACGACACACCTGATGATTCATCACGACACACCTGAAGATTCTTCACGTTACACCTGTTGAATCATCACGACACACGTGAAGAATCATCACGACACACCTACAGAATCATCAGGTGTGTCGTGATGATTCGTCAGGATTTCTTTTAGTGTAATTATTACAGCATGAACGCCGTTGTGTTCTGCGTCCTGATTGGCTCAGAGCACAGAAGTACAGAACACGTTAAACAAGACAGATTTGCATAAACAACATAACTATGTTCTGCCTTCAGGTAATAAACACTGAGTTACAGGTAATAACTCGTGTCAAACCTCGTGATAATTAAAAGTTAAAGATTAGTTAAAACTGTTCCATCAGTGGATCTCGATGTTTTGTTCGCGTGAAAGTCAACTCCAGCCTGACGTCAGCAGCATCATCTCAAAGTGATTAGAATCCTCAAGGTCGCAGGAAACGTTTGTTCCAGAGAATCTCAAGTGAATCAATGATCTTGTCGTGAGCAGAGATTTATGGCTTCACAGCTCATTTCAATGCAGAGAAGAAAGTTCCGTCCGCGCTCGACCGCACACCTGAGCTCACCTGGACACCTGAGCTCACCTGGACACCTGAGCTCACCTGGACACCTGAGCTCACCTGGACACCTGAGCTCACCTGGACACCTGAGCTCACCTGGACACCTGAGCTCACCTGGACACCTGAGCTCACCTGGACACCTGAGCTCACCTGGACCGACACCAACCTCTGTCGAGCTTAACATGAACAGGTGAGTCGATGAAGATCTACACCTGAAGAGTTGACTTCATGTTGATGATCTTCTTATTTCATTAGGAACATTTAAATCAAACTTACAAGTTGAACTAAAGTATGTATGTGTGTGTTAAAGTGTGTGTGTGGTAAAGTGTGTATATACGTGTGGGTTAAAGTGTGTATGTGCGTGTGTGTTAAATTGTGTGTTAAAGTGTGTCTGTGTGTGTTTAAGTGTGTATGTGCGTGTGTGTTAAAGTGTGCGTGTGTTGAAGTGTGTATATACGTGTGGGTTAAAGTGTGTATGTGCGTGTGTGTTAAATTGTGTGTTAAAGTGTGTCTGTGTGTGTTAAAGTGTGTGTGTGTGTGTGTGTTAAAGTGTGTATATATGTGTGTTAAAGTGTGTATGTGTGTGTTAAGTTGTGTGTTAAAGTGTGTGTGTGTGTTAAAGTGTGTATATATGTGTGTTAAAGTGTGTATGTGTGTGTTAAGTTGTGTGTTAAAGTGTGTGTGTGTGTGTGTTCAAGTGTGTGTGTGTGTGTGTGTGTGTGTTAAAGTGTGTATATACGTGTGGGTTAAAGTGTGTATATAGGTGTGTGTTAAAGTGTGTGTGTGCCTGTTAAAGTGTGTGTGTGTTAAAGTGTGTATATACGTGTGTTAAATTGTGTATGTGTGTGTGTTTGTACAAAACTGTTCATTGAAATATTGACATTAGAAAATGATCTTGAGCTCCGCCCACTCAAAACACACTTTTTCTGGAGATTAAATCTTGTTGACCATAACCACACCCACTCTGCTGTGATGGTCAAACATGGAGGTTTGTCACCGCACGTCATCAATGGTCTCCAACTCCAAGGGACACGAGATTGAGATTGTGTTAATTGTTGTGTGTCATGTGACAAACATGTTCAGGGTGTCCCCCGCCTCTCACCCTGAGTGGCTGGGACACACTCGCGCCCACAGTCGAAGACACAGGATATCAAGTCGGGGTCAGCAGGGTCAAAGGTCACTTCCACCGACGAACGTCTCGACCCGTGACAAACCGTTGTTTTTGAATAAAACTTTATCGACTCGCGCTTCAGAACCAGGACAGACGTCTGCGGCTCTTCACTCACGGAGCTTCCGTGCAGAAGCGAAGGTTTCGGAGCGATGAGGCGAACTTGAACAAATCATCTGTGAAAAGTAGCGAAGCTCAGCCTCAGGTCATCGCACCGCAAACACCCCGATGTCCCTCGGAATCATGGGAAGGACCTTTGAGAAGGTCAGCCTCGTCTCAGACGTGGTTCAACTTTGAACAGACGGAAACAAGTTCGTGGAGCAAGGAAGTTCAATGAAATCTACCTTTTATTCTATATATTTATACTTGTATTATTCATCAGGGGTCGGCAACAATACTTCAAAGTTACATAAAAAAGACATTCATACTATTTAAAGTAATAAATACAGTATATTAATTTATTTGTGTATAGAATATGTAGCTTTTTGTCGATAAAAAATAAATAAACACACAGTTTAAAAGGACTTTAAGAAAATACTGGTTAAACAAAGGATTAGGAAGTAAAAATACTTTTATTTTGCCAAATACTTCTGCACACATAACAATTTAAATACATCATATACAGTATATAAAAGCATGACAACATCTATATAAAGGAAAATACAGGTAAAAATGAAATGTATTCAAAATGTATTTTCTGGGACTTAACCTGAAATGAGTAATAAAAATCTAAAATACGAAGTAAAGTAAGTTAGAAACACTTTAAACACCTTCTCACTTCCTCAAGATGGAGAATAAACAAGTGATTTTGATTTATAAAACATTTTTATAAGAACTTCAGAGAGAAGCATGTGATGGTGAGTCATGTGTAACAATAATAACACATGCATCGCCTTCACTTCCATTGAAAGTGTGTCTGTAAATATATCCATGAAAGTCACGTCCACGCAGTGAGAAAATAATACTCTTACACTCCGCCTGCGTCTCCCGCCCACATCAGAGTTAACAGCTGAGAGCAGCAGTGAGTCGTCCAGGTCGTCGTCCGTTCTCACGAGTGGAGTTGAAGAGCTGCAGCATCGCAGTCCAACATCTCGTGTCTCTGAAGCTGTCCACGCTTTCTATCACTATCGTTCTGTCGTCTCCATCCATCGTCTCCATCCATCGTCTCCATCTATCGTCTTCATCCATCGTCTTCATCTATCGTCTCCATCTATCGTCTCCATCCATCGTCTCCATCCATCGTCTTCATCTATCGTCTCCATCCATCGTCTTCATCTATCGTCTCCATCCATCGTCTCCATCCATCGTCTCCATCCATCGTCTTCATCTATCGTCTCCATCCATCGTCTTCATCTATCGTCTCCATCTATCGTCTCCATCCATCGTCTCCATCCATCGTCTTCATCTATCGTCTCCATCCATCGTCTTCATCCATCGTCTCCATCCATCGTCTCCATCCATCGTCTCCATCTATCGTCTTCATCCATCGTCTTCATCTATCGTCTTCATCTATCGTCTCCATCCATCGTCTCCATCCATCGTCTTCATCTATCGTCTCCATCCATCGTCTTCATCTATCGTCTCCATCCATCGTCTCCATCCATCGTCTTCATCTATCGTCTTCATCCATCGTCTTCATCTATCGTCTCCATCTATCGTCTCCATCTATCGTCTTCATCTATCGTCTCCATCCATCGTCTCCATCCATCGTCTTCATCTATCGTCTCCATCCATCGTCTTCATCTATCGTCTCCATCCATCGTCTCCATCTATCGTCTCCATCCATCGTCTCCATCCATCGTCTTCATCTATCGTCTTCATCTATCGTCTCCATCCATCGTCTCCATCTATCGTCTCCATCTATCGTCTCCATCTATCGTCTCCATCCATCGTCTCCATCCATCGTCTCCATCTATCGTCTCCATCTATCGTCTTCATCTATCGTCTCCATCCATCGTCTCCATCTATCGTCTCCATCTATCGTCTCCATCTATCGTCTCCATCCATCGTCTCCATCCATCGTCTCCATCTATCGTCTCCATCTATCGTCTCCATCTATCGTCTCCATCTATCGTCTCCATCCATCGTCTCCATCTATCGTCTTCATCTATCGTCTTCATCTATCGTCTCCATCCATCGTCTCCATCTATCGTCTCCATCTATCGTCTCCATCCATCGTCTCCATCTATCGTCTTCATCCATCATCTTCATCCATCGTCTTCATGTCTCCATCCATCGTCTCCATCTATCGTCTCCATCTATCGTCTCCATCCATCGTCTCCATCTATCGTCTCCATCTATCGTCTCCATCCATCGTCTCCATCTATCGTCTCCATCTATCGTCTCCATCCATCGTCTCCATCCATCGTCTCCATCTATCGTCTTCATCCATCGTCTTCATCTATCGTCTCCATCTATCGTCTCCATCCATCGTCTCCATCCATCGTCTTCATCTATCGTCTCCATCCATCGTCTTCATCTATCGTCTCCATCCATCGTCTCCATCCATCGTCTCCATCCATCGTCTTCATCTATCGTCTCCATCCATCGTCTTCATCTATCGTCTCCATCTATCGTCTCCATCCATCGTCTCCATCCATCGTCTTCATCTATCGTCTCCATCCATCGTCTTCATCCATCGTCTCCATCCATCGTCTCCATCCATCGTCTCCATCTATCGTCTTCATCCATCGTCTTCATCTATCGTCTTCATCTATCGTCTCCATCCATCGTCTCCATCCATCGTCTTCATCTATCGTCTCCATCCATCGTCTTCATCTATCGTCTCCATCCATCGTCTCCATCCATCGTCTTCATCTATCGTCTTCATCCATCGTCTTCATCTATCGTCTCCATCTATCGTCTCCATCTATCGTCTTCATCTATCGTCTCCATCCATCGTCTCCATCCATCGTCTTCATCTATCGTCTCCATCCATCGTCTTCATCTATCGTCTCCATCCATCGTCTCCATCTATCGTCTCCATCCATCGTCTCCATCCATCGTCTTCATCTATCGTCTTCATCTATCGTCTCCATCCATCGTCTCCATCTATCGTCTCCATCTATCGTCTCCATCTATCGTCTCCATCCATCGTCTCCATCCATCGTCTCCATCTATCGTCTCCATCTATCGTCTTCATCTATCGTCTCCATCCATCGTCTCCATCTATCGTCTCCATCTATCGTCTCCATCTATCGTCTCCATCCATCGTCTCCATCCATCGTCTCCATCTATCGTCTCCATCTATCGTCTCCATCTATCGTCTCCATCTATCGTCTCCATCCATCGTCTCCATCTATCGTCTTCATCTATCGTCTTCATCTATCGTCTCCATCCATCGTCTCCATCTATCGTCTCCATCTATCGTCTCCATCCATCGTCTCCATCTATCGTCTTCATCCATCATCTTCATCCATCGTCTTCATGTCTCCATCCATCGTCTCCATCTATCGTCTCCATCTATCGTCTCCATCCATCGTCTCCATCTATCGTCTCCATCTATCGTCTCCATCCATCGTCTCCATCTATCGTCTCCATCTATCGTCTCCATCCATCGTCTCCATCTATCGTCTCCATCTATCGTCTCCATCTATCGTCTCCATCCATCGTCTCCATCTATCGTCTCCATCTATCGTCTCCATCTATCGTCTCCATCCATCGTCTCCATCTATCGTCTCCATCTATCGTCTCCATCCATCGTCTCCATCTATCGTCTCCATCTATCGTCTCCATCCATCGTCTCCATCTATCGTCTCCATCTATCGTCTCCATCTATCGTCTCCATCCATCGTCTCCATCTATCGTCTCCATCTATCGTCTCCATCTATCGTCTCCATCCATCGTCTCCATCTATCGTCTCCATCTATCGTCTCCATCTATCGTCTCCATCCATCGTCTCCATCTATCGTCTCCATCTATCGTCTCCATCCATCGTCTCCATCCATCGTCCCCATCCATCGTCTCCATCTATCGTCTCCATCTCTCGTCTTCATCCATCGTCTCCATCTATCGTCTCCATCTATCGTCTCCATCCATCGTCTCCATCCATCGTCTCCATCCATCGTCTCCATCTATCGTCTCCATCTCTCGTCTTCATCCATCGTCTCCATCTATCGTCTCCATCTATCGTCTCCATCCATCGTCTCCATCTATCGTCTCCATCTATCGTCTCCATCTATCGTCTCCATCCATCGTCTCCATCTATCGTCTCCATCTATCGTCTCCATCTATCGTCTCCATCCATCGTCTCCATCTATCGTCTCCATCTATCGTCTCCATCCATCGTCTCCATCCATCGTCTCCATCCATCGTCTCCATCTATCGTCTCCATCTCTCGTCTTCATCCATCGTCTCCATCCATCGTCTCCATCCATCGTCTCCATCTATCGTCTCCATCTCTCGTCTTCATCCATCGTCTTCATCTATCGTCTCCATCTCTCGTCTTCATCTATCGTCTTCATCCATCGTCTCCATCTATCGTCTTCATCTATCGTCTCCATCTATCGTCTCCATCCATCGTCTTCATCTATCGTCTCCATCTATCGTCTCCATCTATCGTCTCCATCCATTGTCTCTCTCTCTATCGTCTTCAAGTCAAGATGGATGTTACTGTTGTTCTACAAACCATCTGCATGAATGAAGATGAATGAGTTTGTTTAACTTTCTAACTTGAACAAACAGTAAAAAAAAATCAATAGTTTCTTTATTTCCATGTTTTCTCTATAAAGTCGTACGTTTGCTCCTCAGAGTCCTGCACTCGTCTCAATGCACAGAGCAATAACCTGCCTTGACTCTTGACTTAATTAAAAAGTAAAGAGTCCGTGGCTTTCTTTGAGTTCAACGAAAAGGAAATGTTTTAAATCAACAGAACCAAGAGATTAAATAAGACATGTAGCTTTAGACTTTCTTCATTTGTCTGGGGGAGTGAATTTTAGACATTATATTTTGAAGGTAGAAAACAGTGTCAAGAGTGTTTTGATCCGTATGACGGTAGAAGGATACGCTACACAGTGATATAAAGTGTTCTCTGACTTCAGGAGTCGGATAAAAAGCTACTTTGGGTTCTTTCGCTCACCAGCTGTGGATTTACGACGAAGGTAACGGGTTTCAATGGATGAACTTGGGCGTCACTGATCATCGGGACAGATCCTGGCAGAGAGAATGAGACTGGACCTCCTGAGGGTGACATCTTTCAACCTTCAAACACTCGTGTTTCACTCACGCCGTGGACGACGACGACCAAAGTGTTGCAGCTCCGCGGGGAGTCGAGACCTCGAGACGAGAGCTCGTGATTATAGGTCGACAGCTCAAGTGTCACAACCTCAGAGGTTTCATCGACACGTGAAGGAAACATTTGTTTTCATACGTTCTGAGATACAAGTTACTTGACACCAAAACTTTGCTCTGTCAGTCAAACAACGTGACAGTTATTCATAAAAGGAAGCTTCTTGTTAAGAACATGCTCCAAGGATCCGCTGTTTGCTGATGATGTAGTGATTTATAGATGAAATAAATGCTTAAGATTCATTTATACTGACTGGTATTAGAACAAAGAAGACGGGAAAGGCGAGCTCAGTCCCCTGCCAAACAGCTCACTTCCACCCACGTTGTTATTTGTTTAGCATTTGAAATATTATTGATTAGAATCAGACGTGAGTCGATGTTTAAGACATGATGTTAATGATGAGAACAGATGATCGATGGTGTCATGAGTGTCTGGTTTAATAATATGGTAAAAATTATGTTGAATATTCTTATTGCAAATAAATCACAAGTGCTTTTTAAAATACTTCCCTGTCGCGAGATAATCTTGTTCATGTGTTCGCGCTCATAACACAAAATATTACTTTTTAATCTGTCATCACATGTTATATTCCTTCATCTAATTCGTTTTTTTTTAGCTTTTCATCCACGTATTTATGCTGCAGGTTCGAGTTTTACTCACAACGAGGTCCGAGTATTTCATCGTTCAGACGTTCATCACTAATGATCCTTTTTGTTCCTCAGAATCTTCCTGAAGAAACCGCCGCGACTCTCCTGCGTCAGGTGCTAACACTCGATCAATAGTGATCGATATCAAGCTCCACACAGATGATCTTACGTCGGTGTGTCACATGCTCACAGTCTGGGTCACCGTGACCCTGGAATGATGAGTTTTCTATCCTTCACGAGAGTCAAGAACATCGTGAACATGTTTCTATGACACGAGTCGATGTTGTGTGTGTTAACGAAGGACTGAACTGTTGTCGCTCCGACGATGGTGTTTGATAAACTGAGATTCTTCTGACGATTCCTGGCGTCTGTTTGGTCAAATCCTCCCACGACAGTCTTGCTCTTCCTCAGCATCACAGCATCGCTCGCTTCTGACCCGAGTTTGATATGTTGGACCATGTTTCACCGGCGAGTGTCGCGGGACATGATTGAATCTCCTGCTCTCCTCTCACGGCCGTCCATCACTCGAGTGTCTGACAGGTTCAGAGGAACGTGAGGACGTTCTTCGTTAACGTCCTGGATGAAAACCGTGAGATCAGCTCGAGCTTCGAACCCACAACCTCCTCCGAGGCGCCGGCTGCAGGAAACCATTGATCAGAGTCTTTTTTCGAGACATATTTGTCACGTCCTTCTCTACAGTTTATTTACTGAGAGCGCCCCCTGCTGAAGCTTCACGAAGCTTCGTTCAAACGTCATCATTCATCGTCGTGTCCATCTTGAAGAAACCTCTACGGCCGTTAAAATTCTCTCCTTCGTTGGTTTGAACTTTCCTCAATGTTGCTTTTCTTTCTTTTTTACGTCTGTTTCTAGGACTTCAGACGTCTGAGGTTCCTATAAGAAGGTCCATCATTTGCATCAGAATATTGACATTTGTTGATCTGTGTTGTTCTCAGTTTTATCTTGATCTTTAAAGTATGTACTTTTTTGAGTATTGTTTTAAATGTTAAAGCGCTTTGTGACCCTGGTCTGGAAAAGTACTATATAAATAAAAATTACTTACTTACTTACTTACATTTATAAGTAATTAATGTGTTTTTTAATTGTTTTGTTTTTATTTGTATATTTAAAGGTTGAATTTCTCTGTTTCATTATTATTAAAAATATGTTTTTACACGTAGAATTTCACGTTCAAATCCCAAAATACATTTGATTAAATTCACTGTTTTAATTCGTACTCTTTTCATTTCAACATTAAAATGTTGGTATAATCGAGTCACCAGACAAAACCAACAGAGCACCGAGCTATTGATCAAACTTTCCGCCAATCACGTGACTTATCAACCTGTCTTTAGACATAGAAATGATTTTAATTATTCCAGAAACTTAATAAAACTAACGTATAAATATTGTCACTTCAAGAGAATCGTCTCTTGATTCAAAGCCACACAAACCTAACCCTGAGTCTTCAACTCGTTCTTCTCCATCGACGAGGACGACGGAGAAGAACGACCTGCTCAGACTCCGAGACTCTCCAGAGTCATTGAAGAAACACAAGATGTTTGGCTTCACATGGATCCTGCTGTCGGCGCAGGAGCCTCCACTGCTGTCAGGCTCGCAGTGATGGACGAGCTAATGGCTACAGAAGTGTCAAATAGATATTTGTTACGTTTGTTTCTCTCACCATGACAGACCAGATCATTAGCAATGACGTCTGCAACGACACAAACACACAGACGGATGACAAGAGTCCAGAGCGAACGTGGGATGAAGAAAAAAGAAAATACAATTATTAAGTCAGGAGAGAAACGCAGCTTAAGAATCAAGAAATCATCAAAAATACACTGACATTTTTTTTTATCTCAATGTTTGTATTGAATGTATTTAAATATAGATCATATATCATCCATCCATCCATCCATCCATATATCCATCCATCCATCCATCCATCCATATATCCATCCATCCATCCATCCATCCATATATCCATCCATCCATCCATCCATCATCCATCCATCCATCCATCCATCCATCCATCCATCCATGCATCCATGCATCCATATATCCATCCATCCATCCATATATCCATCCATCCATCCATCCATCCATCCATCCATATATCCATCCATCCATCCATCATCCATCCATCCATCCATCCATCCATCCATCCATCCATCCATCCATCCATCCATCCATCCATCCATCCATCCATCCATCCATCCATCCATCCATCCATCCATCCATATATCCATCCATCATCCATCCATCCATCCATCCATCCATATATCCATCCATATATCCATCCATCCATCCATCCATCCATCCATCCATCCATCCATCCATCCATCCATCCATATATCCATCCATCCATCCATCCATCCATATATCCATCCATCCATCCATCCATCCATCCATCCATCCATCCATCCATATATCCATCCATCCATCCATCCATCCATCCATCCATCCATATATCCATCCATCCATCCATCCATCCATCCATCCATCCATCCATCCATCCATCCATATATCGTTTTCTTTTCATATATATTGTGGTAAAAATCTCTCTCAAGTTAAAATATTTTAAAAATAACTTTAACACTTTATATCTAAAGTAGAATTAATTAATTAATTAATTCTCGTGCTGCTTATTCTCTTATGAGGGTTGCTGAGTGCTGGAGTCTATCCCATACACCGAGTGCGAGCCGGGGGACACCCTGGACAGGACGCCAGTCTCAGGGACACAAAGACAGAACTATTGTTGATAAATGGAAACGTTTGAGCAGCAAGACGAATACAAACGACAGTTATTCTCAGATGGTTCTTGTGGCGAATGTTTCTCCTCAGGAGCGAGTGTCAACAACCTGTTTCCACAATGACTGATGATCCACAAAAACACAATCCCTCTCCTCCCGAATCCTGTTGACCAGGTCAGGAGGAGCTCCACCTCTTGGCTCACCTCGAGTGGAAGAAACTGCCAGAACGAGACGGAGAAGAGTCTCGACGTCTAGGAGAGTTGAAGCTTCTTCTGGTGTCGAGGATTCTATCATCACCAGGAAATCATTAAAGTCTACTTCCTGAATGACGCGTTATAAAGTAATGACACAGATGTAAAAAAAAAAAAACAATTGACCTTGAATATGTATATTTGTCGTTGATCAGTTTGGGCATCGATCGTTTAAGAATGAATTAAGTCAAAAGAAATAATGAAACATTTATTTTTTCTTTAATATTCGACATATTGTATCGACA
Source organism: Callionymus lyra (assembly GCF_982586985.1). Taxonomy (NCBI): domain Eukaryota; kingdom Metazoa; phylum Chordata; class Actinopteri; order Syngnathiformes; family Callionymidae; genus Callionymus; species Callionymus lyra. The sequence goes on from NC_141829.1 coordinate 2,347,021, forward strand.
GCCGAGAGAGGGAGGTGAAGAAAAGAGTGCAGCCACGGCGGAAGTGATGGAGAATTTGAGGAGTATCTAGAGTAAACTTTATAGGACAGACTTCATCACATCTCACTTCAATGGTCTAATCCAGGGGTTTCCAGACCCGTCCTTAAAGGGCCTCAGAGGGTGGAGCAGGTTTTTGTTCCGTTTAACCACAAGGTTTAATTTAAATGAGGTTTCATCTGAAACAAACAACACCTGATCAATCTGAAGACTCCTGATTGGGTTAAAGGAGTCCTCTTGATTGGTTGGAACAAAAACCTGCACCACCCTGGCCCTTTGAGGACCGGTCTGGAGACCCCTGATCGAATCTTGCGGTTGAACGTATCTCTCACGTCGTCATGGAAACAGAATATTGATGATGATGTCACTGATGTCAGACCAGGCTTTGGATAAACTTTCTCAGGCGAACAAACACAAGTCAGAGCTGAAGGTTCATGTTCTAGTGAAGGAAACGAAGGAGAAGTTTGGAGACTTAAAGAGGGAAAGACGTGACTATTATATGAACAAAGGAAGAAGAAAAGGACGATGGATGTGATGAAGGAGAAGTGGCAGTAAAATCTTATTCTTTATTAGAAAACCATATAGGCTTACGTTGAACTGCTCTAAACTGGTTTAAATCTTACCTGTCGGATAGAACGCACTATATACATGTCAACCACCTCTCATCGACACACACTAGGGTCAGGTATGGTGTCCCACAAGGTTCTGTTCTTGGTCCAATACTATTCACAATCTATATGCTCCCACTAGACTTGATCAGAAGACACTCTATAAACTTTCACTGTTATGCTGTATTACACATATCAACAGCTACACAACTACAGTCCTGTATCACACATATCAACAGCTACACAACTACAGTCCTGTATTACACATATCAACAGCTACACAACTACAGTCCTGTATTACACATATCAACAGCTACACAACTACAGTCCTGTATTACACATATCAACAGCTACACAACTACAGTCCTGTATCACACATATCAACAGCTACACAACTACAGTCCTGTATTACACATATCAACAGCTACACAACTACAGTCCTGTATTACACATATCAACAGCTACACAACTACAGTCCTGTATTACACATATCAACAGCTACACAACTACAGTCCTGTATTACACATATCAACAGCTACACAACTACAGTCCTGTATTACACATATCAACAGCTACACAACTACAGTCCTGTATTACACATATCAACAGCTACACAACTACAGTCCTGTATTACACATATCAACAGCTACACAACTACAGTCCTGTATTACACATATCAACAGCTACACAACTACAGTCCTGTATTACACATATCAACAGCTACACAACTACAGTCCTGTATTACACATATCAACAGCTACACAACTACACTCCTGTATTACACATATCAACAGCTACACAACTACACTCCTGTATTACACATATCAACAGCTACACAACTACACTCCTGTATTACACATATCAACAGCTACACAACTACACCCCTGTATTACACATATCAACAGCTACACAACTACACTCCTGTATTACACATATCAACAGCTACACAACTACACTCCTGTATTACACATATCAACAGCTACACAACTACAGTCCTGTATTACACATATCAACAGCTACACAACTACAGTCCTGTATTACACATATCAACAGCTACACAACTACACTCATGTATTACACATATCAACAGCTACACAACTACAGTCCTGTATTACACATATCAACAGCTACACAACTACAGTCCTGTATTACACATATCAACAGCTACACAACTACAGTCCTGTATTACACATATCAACAGCTACACAACTACAGTCCTGTATTACACATATCAACAGCTACACAACTACAGTCCTGTATTACACATATCAACAGCTACACAACTACAGTCCTGTATTACACATATCAACAGCTACACAACTACAGTCCTGTATTACACATATCAACAGCTACACAACTACAGTCCTGTATTACACATATCAACAGCTACACAACTACAGTCCTGTATTACACATATCAACAGCTACACAACTACACTCCTGTATTACACATATCAACAGCTACACAACTACAGTCCTGTATTACACATATCAACAGCTACACAACTACAGTCCTGTATTACACATATCAACAGCTACACAACTACAGTCCTGTATTACACATATCAACAGCTACACAACTACACTCATGTATTACACATATCAACAGCTACACAACTACAGTCCTGTATTACACATATCAACAGCTACACAACTACAGTCCTGTATTACACATATCAACAGCTACACAACTACAGTCCTGTATTACACATATCAACAGCTACACAACTACAGTCCTGTATTACACATATCAACAGCTACACAACTACAGTCCTGTATTACACATATCAACAGCTACACAACTACAGTCCTGTATTACACATATCAACAGCTACACAACTACAGTCCTGTATTACACATATCAACAGCTACACAACTACAGTCCTGTATTACACATATCAACAGCTACACAACTACAGTCCTGTATTACACATATCAACAGCTACACAACTACACTCCTGTATTACACATATCAACAGCTACACAACTACAGTCCTGTATTACACATATCAACAGCTACACAACTACAGTCCTGTATTACACATATCAACAGCTACACAACTACAGTCCTGTATTACACATATCAACAGCTACACAACTACACTCCTGTATTACACATATCAACAGCTACACAACTACACTCCTGTATTACACATATCAACAGCTACACAACTACAGTCCTGTATTACACATATCAACAGCTACACAACTACAGCCCTGTATTACACATATCAACAGCTACACAACTACAGTCCTGTATTACACATATCAACAGCTACACAACTACACTCCTGTATTACACATATCAACAGCTACACAACTACAGTCCTGTATTACACATATCAACAGCTACACAACTACAGTCCTTTATTACACATATCAACAGCTACACAACTACAGTCCTGTATTACACATATCAACAGCTACACAACTACACTCCTGTATTACACATATCAACAGCTACACAACTACAGTCCTGTATCACACATATCAACAGCTACACAACTACAGTCCTGTATTACACATATCAACAGCTACACAACTACAGTCCTGTATTACACATATCAACAGCTACACAACTACAGTCCTGTATTACACATATCAACAGCTACACAACTACACTCCTGTATTACACATATCAACAGCTACACAACTACACTCCTGTATTACACATATCAACAGCTACACAACTACAGTCCTGTATTACACATATCAACAGCTACACAACTACACTCATGTATTACACATATCAACAGCTACACAACTACAGTCCTGTATTACACATATCAACAGCTACACAACTACAGTCCTGTATTACACATATCAACAGCTACACAACTACAGTCCTGTATTACACATATCAACAGCTACACAACTACACTCCTGTATTACACATATCAACAGCTACACAACTACAGTCCTGTATCACACATATCAACAGCTACACAACTACAGTCCTGTATCACACATATCAACAGCTACACAACTACAGTCCTGTATTACACATATCAACAGCTACACAACTACACTCCTGTATTACACATATCAACAGCTACACAACTACACTCCTGTATTACACATATCAACAGCTACACAACTACAGTCCTGTATTACACATATCAACAGCTACACAACTACACTCCTGTATTACACATATCAACAGCTACACAACTACAGTCCTGTATTACACATATCAACAGCTACACAACTACACTCCTGTATTACACATATCAACAGCTACACAACTACACTCCTGTATTACACATATCAACAGCTACACAACTACAGTCCTGTATTACACATATCAACAGCTACACAACTACAGTCCTGTATTACACATATCAACAGCTACACAACTACAGTCCTGTATTACACATATCAACAGCTACACAACTACACTCCTGTATTACACATATCAAGTCCTGAATGACCAAAATCTTCCTCCTACTGAACTTGGAAAAAAACTGATGTTCTACTAGTTGGTCGCAACATCTCAGACAATCTTTAACCAATGATCTAGCTTTACATCATGGACTTGCTCCTGCTACGAGCACCACTGTAAAGAATCTGGATGTATGCTTTGACGAGGACTTATCATTTAACTCACACATAAAACAAATCTCACGGACTGCTTACTTCCACCTTCGTAACATTTCAAACATCAGGCACTTCCTTCCTTTAGATGCTGAGAAGCTCATCCATGCTTTTGTAACCTCCAGGCTGGACTATTGTAACTCTCTTCTCTCAGGATGTTCTAAAAAGTCTCTCAGAATCTTCAGCTCATTCATCTGCAGCTCGTGTCCTGACTAAGACTAAGAGGCGCGAACACACCTGTACTGTCTTCCTAACATTGGCTTCCTGTAGAATTTAGAATCCTTCTCCTAACCTATAAAGCCTTACATGGTCTAGCACCAACATACATTAAAGATTTAATCCAAACTTACCAACCCTCTAGGACCTTACGACCCTTAAACTCTGATCTATTAGTTATACCACACATCTTTAAATGTAGATTTGGAGCCAGGGCCTTCAGTTTTCAAGCCCCTCTGCTGTGGAACCAACTACTGGCTTCAGTCCGGAGGGCAGACACCCTCTCTATGTTTAAAAACAATCTTAAAACCTTAATTTTCCATAAAGCTTATAACTAACTTAACTGTTTATCTTTAGCTGCTATAACTAACTTAACTGTTTATCTTTAGCTGCTATAACTAACTTAACTGTTTATCTTTAGCTGCTATAACTAACTTAACTGTTTATCTTTAGCTGCTATAACTAACTTAACTGTTTATCTTTAGCTGCTATAACTAACTTAACTGTTTATCTTTAGCTGCTATAACTAACTTAACTGTTTATCTTAGCTGCTATAACTAACTTAACTGTTTATCTTAGCTGCTATAACTAACTTAACTGTTTATCTTAGCTGCTATAACTAACTTAACTGTTTATCTTAGCTGCTATAACTAACTTAACTGTTTATCTTTAGCTGCTATAACTAACTTAACTGTTTATCTTAGCTGCTATAACTAACTTAACTGTTTATCTTTAGCTGCTATAACTAACTTAACTGTTTATCTTTAGCTGCTATAACTAACTTAACTGTTTATCTTTAGCTGCTATAACTAACTTAACTGTTTATCTTAGCTGCTATAACTAACTTAACTGTTTATCTTTAGCTGCTATAACTAACTTAACTGTTTATCTTAGCTGCTATAACTAACTTAACTGTTTATCTTAGCTGCTATAACTAACTTAACTGTTTATCTTAGCTGCTATAACTAACTTAACTGTTTATCTTTAGCTGCTATAACTAACTTAACTGTTTATCTTTAGCTGCTATAACTAACTTAACTGTTTATCTTTAGCTGCTATAACTAACTTAACTGTTTATCTTAGCTGCTATAACTAACTTAACTGTTTATCTTAGCTGCTATAACTAACTTAACTGTTTATCTTTAGCTGCTATAACTAACTTAACTGTTTATCTTTAGCTGCTATAACTAACTTAACTGTTTATCTTTAGCTGCTATAACTAACTTAACTGTTTATCTTAGCTGCTATAACTAACTTAACTGTTTATCTTTAGCTGCTATAACTAACTTAACTGTTTATCTTTAGCTGCTATAACTAACTTAACTGTTTATCTTAGCTGCTATAACTAACTTAACTGTTTATCTTAGCTGCTATAACTAACTTAACTGTTTATCTTAGCTGCTATAACTAACTTAACTGTTTATCTTAGCTGCTATAACTAACTTAACTGTTTATCTTAGCTGCTATAACTAACTTAACTGTTTATCTTAGCTGCTATAACTAACTTAACTGTTTATCTTAGCTGCTATAACTAACTTAACTGTTTATCTTAGCTGCTATAACTAACTTAACTGTTTATCTTAGCTGCTATAACTAACTTAACTGTTTATCTTAGCTGCTATAACTAACTTAACTGTTTATCTTAGCTGCTATAACTAACTTAACTGTTTATCTTAGCTGCTATAACTAACTTAACTGTTTATCTTAGCTGCTATAACTAACTTAACTGTTTATCTTAGCTGCTATAACTAACTTAACTGTTTATCTTAGCTGCTATAACTAACTTAACTGTTTATCTTAGCTGCTATAACTAACTTAACTGTTTATCTTAGCTGCTATAACTAACTTAACTGTTTATCTTAGCTGCTATAACTAACTTAACTGTTTATCTTAGCTGCTATAACTAACTTAACTGTTTATCTTAGCTGCTATAACTAACTTAACTGTTTATCTTTAGCTGCTATAACTAACTTAACTGTTTATCTTTAGCTGCTATATCTAACTTAACTGTTTATCTTTAGCTGCTATAACTAACTTAACTGTTTATCTTAGCTGCTATAACTAACTTAACTGTTTATCTTAGCTGCTATAACTAACTTAACTGTTTATCTTTAGCTGCTATAACTAACTTAACTGTTTATCTTTAGCTGCTATAACTAACTTAACTGTTTATCTTTAGCTGCTATAACTAACTTAACTGTTTATCTTTAGCTGCTATAACTAACTTAACTGTTTATCTTAGCTGCTATAGGCTGAGAATGCTGGAGAGTTTTAGACACCAGCTCTGTATATCCTTCTTTTCTGCATTACATTCCTCACCTGTTTAAACACCTTTTTATTTCTCTCAGGAGCCCCAGGACCTCCAGAGCTGCTGCTGATCCAGGATCTTCACCACGTCATCAGATCCTGAGTTCTCTCCAGCACCTCCATGGACTCTCCTACACTCTCCTCTTTTTTCTCACTATAATTTCCCTCACTCCTCTCCTTATCCATCTGTCTACCCCCCCATCCTTCCTCCCAGCCGGTCAAAGCAGGAGGCCGTCAACAATGAGTCTGGTTCTGCTCGAGGTTTTTCCTCGTCATAGTTCACTGTACAGTGTTTCGCTCATTGTTGAATTGATCTGTTTTTCCTTAATCAACTCTAGTCTTACTTCAACTCTATAGTGTCTTGAGATAACTTTCTTATGATAAGACACTGAATTGAATTGAATTAAAATAGAACTTTAAAACAACAGTTGTTGATGCTGTAAAAGACAAAAACAGTTCAAATCACCAAAACAAGTCAAAGGCACTAAAAACTGCTTCAGAGTTTCACGCTGAGCTTCGGGAACAAAAGTGTGTTTTGAAGACGAGTTTTAAAAAGTGTGACTTGAGTTGGACTGAGGACAAAAACAACAGAATCACTCCGTTCACCTCAGGAGTCAACAATACTTTGGAAGATGAATCTATTTTTGTCGTGGACGAAACAGATCCAGACGTTGATGAATGTTTGTGTTATTGTGTCTGTGATCCTCACGTGACGAGAGGACGGTGAGTCTTTAACTGGTTCAGATATGATGCCTTCAAGGAAACATCACAGTCCAGGGAGACGAACATGAACACAAACAACTCAACAGCCGAACATATACAGTCCTGCAGCTCAGGGAGTCGTTTGCTCCGTATAGATGGAAAACTGGAGGATTTCTCCAGACGGAAATGATTTCAACAGTATTGTCCACGTTTCATTTTCTGCTAAATGGAGGAAGATGAGAGCGAAGTGTTTGAACAAGTGTGTCGTCATCGTTCACCTCCAGATGTTCAGGAGGTTCATCTTCACACATGTGTCGTCATCATTCACCTCCAGATGTTCAGGAGGTTCGTCTTCACACATCTGTCGTCATCGTTCACCTCCAGATGTTCAGAAGGTTCCTCTTCACACATGTGTCGTCATCATTCACCTCCAGATGTTCAGGAGGTTCATCTTCACACATGTGTCTTCATCATTCACCTCCAGATGTTCAGGAGGTTCGTCTTCACACATCTGTCGTCATCGTTCACCTCCAGATGTTCAGGAGGTTCATCTTCACACATGTGTCTTCATCATTCACCTCCAGATGTTCAGGAGGTTCGTCTTCACACATCTGTCGTCATCGTTCACCTCCAGATGTTCAGGAGGTTCGTCTTCACACATGTGTCGTCATCGTTCACCTCCAGATGTTCAGGAGGTTCCTCTTCACACATGTGTCGTCATCGTTCACCTCCAGATGTTCAGGAGGTTCGTCTTCACACATGTGTCTTCATCATTCACCTCCAGATGTTCAGGAGGTTCCTCTTCACACATGTGTCTTCATCTTTCACCTCCAGATGTTCAGGAGGTTCGTCTTCACACATGTGTCTTCATCATTCACCTCCAGATGTTCAGGAGGTTCCTCTTCACACATGTGTCGTCATCATTCACCTCCAGATGTTCAGGAGGTTCGTCTTCACACATGTGTCTTCATCGTTCACCTCCAGATGTTCAGGAGGTTCGTCTTCACACATGTGTCTTCATCATTCACCTCCAGATGTTCAGGAGGTTCCTCTTCACACATGTGTCTTCATCGTTCACCTCCAGATGTTCAGGAGGTTCATCTTCACACATGTGTCGTCATCGTTCACCTCCAGATGTTCAGGAGGTTCCTCTTCACACATGTGTCTTCATCGTTCACCTCCAGATGTTCAGGAGGTTCGTCTTCACACATGTGTCTTCATCATTCACCTCCAGATGTTCAGGAGGTTCGTCTTCACACATGTGTCGTCATCGTTCACCTCCAGATGTTCAGGAGGTTCGTCTTCACACATGTGTCGTCATCGTTCACCTCCAGATGTTCAGGAGGTTCGTCTTCACACATGTGTCTTCATCATTCACCTCCAGATGTTCAGGAGGTTCGTCTTCACACATGTGTCTTCATCATTCACCTCCAGATGTTCAGGAGGTTCGTCTTCACATATGTGTCGTCATCGTTCACCTCCAGATGTTCAGGAGGTTCGTCTTCAAACATGTGTCATCATCGTTCACCTCCAGATGTTCAGGAGGTTCGTCTTCACACATCTGTCGTCATCGTTCACCTCCAGATGTTCAGGAGGTTCGTCTTCACACATGTGTCGTCATCGTTCACCTCCAGATGTTCAGGAGGTTCCTCTTCACACATGTGTCTTCATCATTCACCTCCAGATGTTCAGGAGGTTCATCTTCACACATGTGTCGTCATCATTCACCTCCAGATGTTCAGGAGGTTCCTCTTCACACATGTGTCGTCATCGTTCACCTCCAGATGTTCAAGAGGTTCGTCTTCAAACATCTGTCGTCATCGCTCACCTCCAGATGTTCAGGAGGTTCCTCTTCACACATGTGTCGTCATCATTCACCTCCAGATGTTCAGGAGGTTCCTCTTCACACATGTGTCTTCATCATTCACCTCCAGATGTTCAGGAGGTTCCTCTTCACACATGTGTCGTCATCATTCACCTCCAGATGTTCAGGAGGTTCCTCTTCACACATGTGTCTTCATCATTCACCTCCAGATGTTCAGGAGGTTCATCTTCACACATGTGTCGTCATCATTGACCTCCAGATGTTCAGGAGGTTCCTCTTCACACATGGGTCTTGATCATTCACCTCCAGATGTTCAGGAGGTTCCTCTTCACACATGTGTCGTCATCATTCACCTCCAGATGTTCAGGAGGTTCGTCTTCACACATGTGTCTTCATCGTTCACCTCCAGATGTTCAGGAGGTTCGTCTTCACACATGTGTCGTCATCGTTCACCTCCAGATGTTCAGGAGGTTCCTCTTCACACATGTGTCGTCATCGTTCACCTCCAGATGTTCAGGAGGTTCATCTTCACACATGTGTCGTCATCGTTCACCTCCAGATGTTCAGGAGGTTCCTCTTCACACATGTGTCGTCATCATTCACCTCCAGATGTTCAGGAGGTTCGTCTTCACACATGTGTCGTCATCATTCACCTCCAGATGTTCAAGAGGTTCGTCTTCACACATCTGTCGTCATCGTTCACCTCCAGATGTTCAGGAGGTTCCTCTTCACACATGTGTCTCATCATTCACCTCCAGATGTTCAGGAGGTTCCTCTTCACACATGTGTCGTCATCATTCACCTCCAGATGTTCAGGAGGTTCCTCTTCACACATGTGTCGTCATCATTCACCTCCAGATGTTCAGGAGGTTCCTCTTCACACATGTGTCTTCATCGTTCACCTCCAGATGTTCAGGAGGTTCGTCTTCACACATGTGTCGTCATCGTTCACCTCCAGATGTTCAGGAGGTTCCTCTTCACACATGTGTCGTCATCATTCACCTCCAGATGTTCAGGAGGTTCCTCTTCACACATGTGTCGTCATCATTCACCTCCAGATGTTCAGGAGGTTCCTCTTCACACATGTGTCTTCATCATTCACCTCCAGATGTTCAGGAGGTTCATCTTCACACATGTGTCGTCATCATTCACCTCCAGATGTTCAGGAGGTTCCTCTTCACACATGTGTCGTCATCATTCACCTCCAGATGTTCAGGAGGTTCCTCTTCACACATGTGTCTTCATCGTTCACCTCCAGATGTTCAGGAGGTTCATCTTCACACATGTGTCGTCATCATTCACCTCCAGATGTTCAGGAGGTTCCTCTTCACACATGTGTCTTCATCATTCACCTCCAGATGTTCAGGAGGTTCCTCTTCACACATGTGTCGTCATCATTCACCTCCAGATGTTCAGGAGGTTCGTCTTCACACATGTGTCTTCATCATTCACCTCCAGATGTTCAGGAGGTTCGTCTTCACACATGTGTCGTCATCGTTCACCTCCAGATGTTCAGGAGGTTCGTCTTCACACATGTGTCGTCATCGTTCACCTCCAGATGTTCAGGAGGTTCATCTTCACACATGTGTCGTCATCATTCACCTCCAGATGTTCAGGAGGTTCGTCTTCACACATGTGTCGTCATCGTTCACCTCCAGATGTTCAGGAGGTTCATCTTCACACATGTGTCGTCATCATTCACCTCCAGATGTTCAGGAGGTTCGTCTTCACACATGTGTCGTCATCGTTCACCTCCAGATGTTCAGGAGGTTCCTCTTCACACATGTGTCGTCATCATTCACCTCCAGATGTTCAGGAGGTTCGTCTTCACACATGTGTCGTCATCGTTCACCTCCAGATGTTCAGGAGGTTCATCTTCACACATGTGTCGTCATCATTCACCTCCAGATGTTCAGGAGGTTCCTCTTCACACATGTGTCGTCATCATTCACCTCCAGATGTTCAGGAGGTTCCTCTTCACACATGTGTCGTCATCATTCACCTCCAGATGTTCAGGAGGTTCCTCTTCACACATGTGTCGTCATCATTCACCTCCAGATGTTCAGGAGGTTCCTCTTCACACATGTGTCTTCATCATTCACCTCCAGATGTTCAGGAGGTTCATCTTCACACATGTGTCGTCATCATTCACCTCCAGATGTTCAGGAGGTTCATCTTCACACATGTGTCGTCATCATTCACCTCCAGATGTTCAGGAGGTTCATCTTCACACATGTGTCGTCATCATTCACCTCCAGATGTTCAGGAGGTTCCTCTTCACACATGTGTCGTCATCGTTCACCTCCAGATGTTCAGGAGGTTCGTCTTCACACATGTGTCGTCATCATTCACCTCCAGATGTTCAGGAGGTTCCTCTTCACACATGTGTCTTCATCATTCACCTCCAGATGTTCAGGAGGTTCCTCTTCACACATGTGTCGTCATCATTCACCTCCAGATGTTCAGGAGGTTCATCTTCACACATGTGTCGTCATCATTCACCTCCAGATGTTCAGGAGGTTCATCTTCACACATGTGTCGTCATCATTCACCTCCAGATGTTCAGGAGGTTCCTCTTCACACATGTGTCGTCATCGTTCACCTCCAGATGTTCAGGAGGTTCGTCTTCACACATGTGTCGTCATCATTCACCTCCAGATGTTCAGGAGGTTCATCTTCACACATGTGTCGTCATCATTCACCTCCAGATGTTCAGGAGGTTCCTCTTCACACATGTGTCGTCATCATTCACCTCCAGATGTTCAGGAGGTTCCTCTTCACACATGTGTCGTCATCGTTCACCTCCAGATGTTCAGGAGGTTCCTCTTCACACATGTGTCTTCATCATTCACCTCCAGATGTTCAGGAGGTTCCTCTTCACACATGTGTCTTCATCATTCACCTCCAGATGTTCAGGAGGTTCATCTTCACACATGTGTCGTCATCGTTCACCTCCAGATGTTCAGGAGGTTCATCTTCACACATGTGTCTTCATCATTCACCTCCAGATGTTCAGGAGGTTCCTCTTCACACATGTGTCTTCATCATTCACCTCCAGATGTTCAGGAGGTTCCTCTTCACACATGTGTCTTCATCATTCACCTCCAGATGTTCAGGAGGTTCCTCTTCACACATGTGTCGTCATCATTCACCTCCAGATGTTCAGGAGGTTCGTCTTCACACATGTGTCGTCGGTGATCTTGCAAACCTTCACTGCAACATCAGCGATGATTGACGAGTGACAGGAGCAGGAAACAAACATCCTTCAGAAACAATCCAAGGTTCTTCGGAGTCTCTGCGGGTGTGTCCTGGGTCTCCCCCCTGATCTGAACTATATACTTAGACAACAACTGTACTTTTATTATTAATATTATTATCATTATTACTTTTATTATTACTATTAATATTACTAATACGTCTTGAGTCTAATCTGAGCTGGTTTGCACATTCAAAATAAAAATGGTTTGAAAAGAGACGTTTGTATGAAGGAGTTGTTGAAGCTCGACTGAGAAGATCATGAACTGGAGTCTCAGAGAAGAGTTACGACGACGAGGGAAAGATTTTGACGACGACTGAAGAGCGACTTGAACTGTGCAGACGTTCATCAGCAGCAGACGTGACCTTGTATGTATCTGTGTGTGTGTGTATCCATGTGTTTGTCCATGTGTGTATCCATGTGTGTTTGTCAGTGACCACTTGTGTATCCATGTGTGTGTCCATGGGTGTGTGTTAGTGACCATGTGTGTGTCCATGTGTGTATCCATGTGTTAGTGACCATTTGTGTATCCATGTGTGTGTCCATGTGTGTGTGTTAGTGACCATGTGTGTGTCCATGTGTGTATCCATGTGTTAGTGACCATTTGTGTGTCCATGTGTGTGTCCATGTGTGTGTGTTAGTGACCATTTGTGTATCCATGTGTGTGTCCATGTGTGTGTGTTAGTGACCATTTGTGTATCCATGTGTGTGTCCATGTGTGTCCATGTGTTAGTGACCATTTGTGTATCCATGTGTGTGTCCATGTGTGTGTGTTAGTCACCATTTGTGTATCCATGTGTGTGTCCATGTGTGTGTGTTAGTGACCATGTGTGTGTCCATGTGTGTATCCATGTGTTAGTGACCATTTGTGTATCCATGTGTGTGTCCATGTGTGTGTGTTAGTGACCATTTGTGTATCCATGTGTGTGTCCATGTGTGTGTGTTAGTGACCATTTGTGTATCCATGTGTGTGTCCATGTGTGTGTGTTAGTCACCATTTGTGTATCCATGTGTGTGTCCATGTGTGTGTGTTAGTGACCATGTGTGTGTCCATGTGTGAATCCATGTGTTAGTGACCATTTGTGTATCCATGTGTGTGTCCATGTGTGTGTGTTAGTGACCATTTGTGTATCCATGTGTGTGTCCATGTGTGTGTGTTAGTGACCATATGTGTGTCCATGTGTGTGTCCATGTGTGTGTCCATGTGTGTGTGTTAGTCACCATTTGTGTTTCCATGTGTGTGTCCATGTGTGTGTGTTAGTGACCATTTGTGTATCCATGTGTGTGTCCATGTGTGTCCATGTGTTAGTGACCATTTGTGTATCCATGTGTGTGTCCATGTGTGTGTGTTAGTCACCCTTTGTGTATCCATGTGTGTGTGATAGTGACCATGTGTGTGTCCATGTGTGTATCCATGTGTTAGTGACCATTTGTGTATCCATGTGTGTGTCCATGTGTGTGTGTTATTGACCATGTGTGTGTCCATGTGTGTATCCATGTGTTAGTGACCATTTGTGTATCCATGTGTGTGTCCATGTGTGTGTGTTAGTGACCATATGTGTGTCCATGTGTGTGTCCATGTGTGTGTCCATGTGTGTGTGTTAGTCACCATTTGTGTATCCATGTGTGTGTCCATGTGTGTGTGTTAGTGACCATTTGTGTATCCATGTGTGTGTCCATGTGTGTCCATGTGTTAGTGACCATTTGTGTATCCATGTGTGTGTCCATGTGTGTGTGTTAGTCACCCTTTGTGTATCCATGTGTGTGTGATAGTGACCATGTGTGTGTCCATGTGTGTATCCATGTGTTAGTGACCATTTGTGTATCCATGTGTGTGTCCATGTGTGTGTGTTATTGACCATGTGTGTGTCCATGTGTGTATCCATGTGTTAGTGACCATTTGTGTATCCATGTGTGTGTCCATGTGTGTGTGTTAGTGACCATTTGTGTATCCATGTGTGTGTCCATGTGTGTGTGTTAGTGACCATATGTGTGTCCATGTGTGTGTCCATGTGTGTGTCCATGTGTGTGTGTTAGTCACCATTTGTGTATCCATGTGTGTGTCCATGTGTGTGTGCTAGTGGCCATTTGTGTATCCATGTGTGTGTCCATGTGTTAGTGACCATTTGTGTATCCATGTGTGTCCATGTGTGTGTGTTAGTCACCATTTGTGTATCCATGTGTGTGCCCATTTGTGTGTGTTAGTGACCATGTGTGTGTCCATGTGTGTATCCATGTGTTAGTGACCATTTGTGTATCCATGTGTGTGTCCATGTGTGTGTGTTAGTGACCATGTGTGTGTCCATGTGTGAATCCATGTGTTAGTGACCATTTGTGTATCCATGTGTGTGTCCATGTGTGTGTGTTAGTGACCATATGTGTGTCCATGTGTGTGTGTTAGTCACCATTTGTGTATCCATGTGTGTGTCCATGTGTGTGTGTTAGTGACAATATGTGTGTCCATGTGTGTATCCATGTGTGTGTCCATGTGTGTATCCCTGTGTGTAGCCATGTGTGTGTCAGTGTGTGTATCCTTGTGTGTATCCATGTGTGTGTCAGTGTGTGTATCCATGTGTGTATCCATGTATGTGTCAGTGTGTGTATCCATGTGTGTGTCAGTGTGTGTATCCTTGTGTGTGTCAGTGTGTGTATCCATGTGTGTGTCAGTGTGTGTGTCCATGTGTGTATCCCTGTGTGTATCCATGTGTGTGTCAGTGTGTGTATCCTTGTGTGTATCCATGTGTGTGTCAGTGTGTGTATCCTTGTGCGTATCCATGTATGTGTCAGTGTGTGTATCCATGTGTGTATCCATGTATGTGTCAGTGTGTGTATCCATGTATGTGTCAGTGTGTGTATCCATGTGTGTGTCAGTGTGTGTATCCTTGTGTGTGTCTACATGTGGATGATAATAACACACGTCACACTGGGTTAAACACTACCTTGTGCAGCTCATACTTGAACCAACACCTCAAATCTACATAATCACGTCGGTGTGAGTGTGTTGTCGTCGCTGCTGCGGGACATAAACTAAAGTGCTGTGTTCCTGGTGAGTGCGACAACGAGTACGAGTACGAATCCCTCTTACAAAGATGGTGACAACAGAGTCGCACAACAACACGAGAGGTTTGTTCATTAAACATCATTCATTTCTAATTTCACAGCGATTTGAGAGACGATCAGAGACGAACACGTCACACAAACAATTGACAAGATGTCGTCGAACCTATTAAACAATCCTTTAGTTCCACGGATGAAAGAAACTCTCAAGGTCGAGTCATGTTTCAAACATGAGTCATGATCTTTGGTTGATTAACCAGCACAACTAGTTACACTAACCTTAACCAGGTTGAGATGAAGGTTCCTGATGTTTTATACATTTATACTTCCATGTGTCAGAACATGATCTTATAATCCATCAACAAGAAGGATCTTCTCGCCTGCAGTTCATACAAAACTCTTCTGAGCTGCTCTAGTAGAAGAACTCACATTTCTCCTTCAAACTCTTCACTGGCTTCCAGTTTCTTTCAGGATCATTTTAAAATTCTGGTTCTTACTTTCAGATCTATTCATGGTCAGACCTTCCATCAGTGATCTGATCCAGACTTACACCCCAGCTCGGGCTCTGAGGTCTGTGGATCAGAATCTACTGATGGTTCCTGAACTTCCGGACCAGAGGAGAGAAATCCTTCCAGACTGTTGCTCCTAAGCTTTGGAACCATCTCTGTGTTTGATGATCTACTGACTCCTTCAAGAAACATCTGTGTTTGATGATCTACTGACTCCTTCAAGAAACATCTCTGTGTTTGATGATCTACTGACTCCTTCAAGAAACATCTCTGTGTTTGATGATCTACTGACTCCTTCAAGAAACATCTCTGTGTTTGATGATCTACTGACTCCTTCAAGAAACATCTCTGTGTTTGATGATCTACTGACTCCTTCAAGAAACATCTGTGTTTGATGATCTACTGACTCCTTCAAGAAACATCTCTGTGTTTGATGATCTACTGACTCCTTCAAGAAACATGTGTGTTTGATGATCTACTGACTCCTTCAAGAAACATCTGTGTTTGATGATCTACTGACTCCTTCAAGAAACATCTGTGTTTGATGATCTACTGACTCCTTCAAGAAACATCTGTGTTTGATGATCTACTGACTCCTTCAAGAAACATCTGTGTTTGATGATCTACTGACTCCTTCAAGAAACATCTGTGTTTGATGATCTACTGACTCCTTCAAGAAACATCTGTGTTTGATGATCTACTGACTCCTTCAAGAAACATCTGTGTTTGATGATCTACTGACTCCTTCAAGAAACATCTGTGTTTGATGATCTACTGACTCCTTCAAGAAACATCTGTGTTTGATGATCTACTGACTCCTTCAAGAAACATCTGTGTTTGATGATCTACTGACTCCTTCAAGAAACATCTGTGTTTGATGATCTACTGACTCCTTCAAGAAACATCTGTGTTTGATGATCTACTGACTCCTTCAAGAAACACAACACCCAGGTATCTCAGGCTCAGTTTGATAGACTGACCTAAGTCACTCAAGTACTGACTCAACCCTGGAATCTTATCATCAACAATCACCAGAGTTTCAGTTTTTACATTTAGCTGTAAAGTGTTTTCACTCATTGTTTGATTTCTAGCAACAATTGACTAAGTTCAGCCTCTGGAGCTCAGTTGGATCAACAGAGCAGTAGAGCTGGATGTCATCAGCAAAAATGTGATAAGAAACATCAGGAAATCTCTGAATGATTTTACCGAGGGGAATCAAGTACAGCAAAAACAATAAAGGACCCAGAACAGAACCTTGAGGGACTCCACACAACAGATCTGCCAATTCAGACCTCATTTGATTGGCATTGATTTCATTGTGACATCATTGAAGATGAAGTGACATCGTTGAAGATGAAGTGACATCGTTGAAGATGAAGTGACATCGTTGAAGATGTCGTGACATCGTTGAAGATGAAGTGACATCGTTGAAGATGAAGTGACATCGTTGAAGATGAAGTGACATCGTTGAAGATGAAGTGACATCGTTGAAGATGTCGTGACATCGTTGAAGATGAAGTGACATCGTTGAAGATGAAGTGACATCGTTGATTATGTCGTGACATCGTTGAAGATGAAGTGACATCGTTGAAGATGAAGTGACATCGTTGATTATGTCGTGACATCGTTGAAGATGAAGTGACATCGTTGAAGATGTTGTGACATCATTGAAGATGAAGTGACATCGTTGAAGATGAAGTGACATCGTTGAAGATGTCGTGACATCGTTGAATATGAAGTGACATCGTTGAAGATGTCGTGACATCGTTGAAGATGAAGTGACATCGTTGAAGATGAAGTGACATCGTTGAAGATGAAGTGAGATCGTTGAAGATGAAGTGACATCGTTGAAGATGAAGTGACATCGTTGAAGATGAAGTGACATCATTGAAGATGAAGTGACATCGTTGAATATGAAATGACATCGTTGAAGATGAAGTGACATCGTTGAAGATGAAGTGACATCGTTGAAGATGAAGTGACATCGTTGAAGATGAAGTGACATCGTTGAAGATGAAGTGACATCGTTGAAGATGAAGTGACATCATTGAAGATGAAGTGACATCGTTGAAGATGAAGTGACATCGTTGAAGATGAAGTGACATCATTGAAGATGAAGTGACATCGTTGAAGATGAAGTGACATCGTTGAAGACGTCGTGACATCGTTGAAGATGAAGTGACATCGTTGAAGATGAAGTGACATCGTTGAAGATGAAGTGACATCGTTGAAGATGAAGTGACATCGTTGAAGATGAAGTGACATCGTTGAAGATGAAGTGACATCGTTGAAGATGAAGTGACATCGTTGAAGATGAAGTGACATCGTTGAAGATGAAGTGACATCGTTGAAGATGAAGTGACATCGTTGAAGATGAAGTGAGATCGTTGAAGATGAAGTGACATCGTTGAAGATGAAGTGACATCGTTGAAGACGTCGTGACATCGTTGAAGATGAAGTGACATCGTTGAAGATGAAGTGACATCATTGAAGATGAAGTGACATCGTTGAAGATGAAGTGACATCATTGAAGACATCGTGACATCATTGAAGACGTCGTGACATCGTTGAAGATGAAGTGACATCGTTGAAGATGAAGTGACATCGTTGAAGATGAAGTGACATCGTTGAAGATGAAGTGACATCGTTGAAGATGAAGTGACATCGTTGAAGATGAAGTGACATCGTTGAAGATGAAGTGACATCGTTGAAGATGAAGTGACATCGTTGAAGATGAAGTGACATCGTTGAAGATGAAGTGACATCGTTGAAGATGAAGTGACATCATTGAAGATGAAGTGACATCATTGAAGATGAAGTGACATCGTTGAAGATGAAGTGACATCGTTGAAGATGAAGTGACATCATTGAAGACATCGTGACATCATTGAAGACGTCGTGACATCGTTGAAGATGAAGTGACATCGTTGAAGATGAAGTGACATCGTTGAAGATGAAGTGACATCGTTGAAGATGAAGTGACATCGTTGAAGATGTTGTGACATCGTTGAAGATGAAGTGACATCATTGAAGACGTCGTGACATCGTTGAAGATGAAGTGACATCGTTGAAGATGAAGTGACATCGTTGAAGATGAAGTGACATCGTTGAAGATGAAGTGACATCGTTGAAGATGTTGTGACATCGTTGAAGACGTCGTGACATCGTTGAAGATGAAGTGACATCGTTGAAGATGAAGTGACATCGTTGAAGATGAAGTGACATCGTTGAAGACGTCGTGACATCGTTGAAGATGAAGTGACATCGTTGAAGATGAAGTGACATCGTTGAAGACGTCGTGACATCGTTGAAGATGAAGTGACATCATTGAAGATGAAGTGACATCGTTGAAGATGAAGTGACATCGTTGAAGATGAAGTGACATCGTTGAAGATGAAGTGACATCGTTGAAGATGAAGTGACATCGTTGAAGACGTCGTGACATCGTTGAAGATGAAGTGACATCGTTGAAGATGAAGTGACATCGTTGAAGATGAAGTGACATCGTTGAAGATGAAGTGACATCGTTGAAGATGAAGTGACATCGTTGAAGATGAAGTGACATCGTTGAAGATGAAGTGACATCGTTGAAGATGAAGTGACATCGTTGAAGATGAAGTGACATCGTTGAAGATGAAGTGACATCGTTGAAGATGAAGTGACATCGTTGAAGATGAAGTGACATCGTTGATTATGTCGTGACATCGTTGAAGATGAAGTGACATCGTTGAAGATGAAGTGACATCATTGAAGATGAAGTGACATCGTTGAAGATGAAGTGACATCGTTGAAGATGAAGTGACATCGTTGAAGATGAAGTGACATCGTTGAAGATGAAGTGACATCGTTGAAGATGAAGTGACATCGTTGAAGATGAAGTGACATCGTTGAAGATGTTGTGACATCGTTGAAGACGTCGTGACATCGTTGAAGATGTTGTGACATCGTTGAAGATGAAGTGACATCATTGAAGACGTCGTGACATCGTTGAAGATGAAGTGACATCGTTGAAGATGAAGTGACATCGTTGAAGATGAAGTGACATCGTTGAAGATGAAGTGACATCGTTGAAGATGTTGTGACATCGTTGAAGACGTCGTGACATCGTTGAAGATGAAGTGACATCGTTGAAGATGAAGTGACATCGTTGAAGATGAAGTGACATCGTTGAAGACGTCGTGACATCGTTGAAGATGAAGTGACATCGTTGAAGATGAAGTGACATCGTTGAAGATGAAGTGACATCGTTGAAGATGAAGTGACATCGTTGAAGATGAAGTGACATCGTTGAAGACGTCGTGACATCGTTGAAGATGAAGTGACATCGTTGAAGATGAAGTGACATCGTTGAAGATGAAGTGACATCGTTGAAGATGAAGTGACATCGTTGAAGATGAAGTGACATCATTGAAGATGAAGTGACATCGTTGAAGATGAAGTGACATCGTTGAAGATGAAGTGACATCGTTGAAGATGAAGTGACATCGTTGAAGATGAAGTGACATCGTTGAAGATGAAGTGACATCGTTGAAGATGAAGTGACATCGTTGAAGACGTCGTGACATCGTTGAAGATGAAGTGACATCGTTGAAGATGAAGTGACATCGTTGAAGATGAAGTGACATCATTGAAGACATCGTGACATCATTGAAGACGTCGTGACATCGTTGAAGATGAAGTGACATCGTTGAAGATGAAGTGACATCGTTGAAGATGAAGTGACATCGTTGAAGACGTCGTGACATCGTTGAAGATGAAGTGACATCGTTGAAGATGAAGTGACATCGTTGAAGATGAAGTGACATCATTGAAGACATCGTGACATCATTGAAGACGTCGTGACATCGTTGAAGATGAAGTGACATCGTTGAAGATGAAGTGACATCGTTGAAGATGAAGTGACATCGTTGAAGATGAAGTGACATCGTTGAAGATGAAGTGACATCGTTGAAGATGAAGTGACATCGTTGAAGATGAAGTGACATCGTTGAAGATGAAGTGACATCGTTGAAGATGAAGTGACATCGTTGAAGATGAAGTGACATCGTTGAAGATGAAGTGACATCGTTGAAGATGAAGTGACATCATTGAAGATGAAGTGACATCGTTGAAGATGAAGTGACATCGTTGAAGATGAAGTGACATCGTTGAAGATGAAGTGACATCGTTGAAGATGAAGTGACATCGTTGAAGATGAAGTGACATCGTTGAAGACGTCGTGACATCGTTGAAGATGAAGTGACATCGTTGAAGATGAAGTGACATCGTTGAAGATGAAGTGACATCGTTGAAGATGAAGTGACATCGTTGAAGATGAAGTGACATCATTGAAGATGAAGTGACATCGTTGAAGATGAAGTGACATCGTTGAAGATGAAGTGACATCGTTGAAGATGAAGTGACATCGTTGAAGATGAAGTGACATCGTTGAAGATGAAGTGACATCGTTGAAGATGAAGTGACATCGTTGAAGATGAAGTGACATCGTTGAAGACGTCGTGACATCGTTGAAGATGAAGTGACATCGTTGAAGATGAAGTGACATCGTTGAAGATGAAGTGACATCATTGAAGACATCGTGACATCATTGAAGACGTCGTGACATCGTTGAAGATGAAGTGACATCGTTGAAGATGAAGTGACATCGTTGAAGATGAAGTGACATCGTTGAAGACGTCGTGACATCGTTGAAGATGAAGTGACATCGTTGAAGATGAAGTGACATCGTTGAAGATGAAGTGACATCATTGAAGACATCGTGACATCATTGAAGACGTCGTGACATCGTTGAAGATGAAGTGACATCGTTGAAGATGAAGTGACATCGTTGAAGATGAAGTGACATCGTTGAAGATGAAGTGACATCGTTGAAGATGAAGTGACATCGTTGAAGATGAAGTGACATCGTTGAAGATGAAGTGACATCGTTGAAGATGAAGTGACATCGTTGAAGATGAAGTGACATCATTGAAGATGAAGTGACATCGTTGAAGATGAAGTGACATCGTTGAAGATGAAGTGACATCGTTGAAGATGAAGTGACATCGTTGAAGATGAAGTGACATCATTGAAGATGAAGTGACATCGTTGAAGATGAAGTGACATCGTTGAAGATGAAGTGACATCGTTGAAGATGAAGTGACATCGTTGAAGATGAAGTGACATCATTGAAGATGAAGTGACATCGTTGAAGATGAAGTGACATCGTTGAAGATGTCGTGACATCGTTGAAGATGAAGTGACATCGTTGAAGATGAAGTGACATCGTTGAAGATGAAGTGACATCGTTGAAGACGTCGTGACATCGTTGAAGATGAAGTGACATCGTTGACGATGAAGTGACATCGTTGAAGATGAAGTGACATCGTTGAAGATGAAGTGACATCGTTGAAGATGAAGTGACATCGTTGAAGATGAAGTGACATCGTTGAAGACGTCGTGACATCGTTGAAGATGAAGTGACATCGTTGAAGATGAAGTGACATCGTTGAAGATGAAGTGACATCGTTGAAGACGTCGTGACATCGTTGAAGATGAAGTGACATCGTTGAAGATGAAGTGACATCGTTGAAGACGTCGTGACATCGTTGAAGATGAAGTGACATCGTTGAAGATGAAGTGACATCGTTGAAGACGTCGTGACATCGTTGAAGATGAAGTGACATCGTTGAAGATGAAGTGAGATCGTTGAAGATGAAGTGACATCGTTGAAGATGAAGTGACATCGTTGAAGATGAAGTGATATCGTTGAAGATGAAGTGACATCGTTGAAGATGAAGTGAGATCGTTGAAGACGTCGTGACATCGTTGAAGATGAAGTGACATCGTTGAAGACGTCGTGACATCGTTGAAGATGAAGTGACATCGTTGAAGATGAAGTGACATCGTTGAAGACGTCGTGACATCGTTGAAGATGAAGTGAAATCGTTGAAGATGAAGTGACATCGTTGAAGATGAAGTGACATCGTTGAAGATGAAGTGACATCGTTGAAGATGAAGTGACATCGTTGAAGACGTCGTGACATCGTTGAAGATGAAGTGACATCGTTGAAGATGAAGTGACATCGTTGAAGATGAAGTGACATCGTTGAAGATGAAGTGACATCGTTGAAGATGAAGTGACATCGTTGAAGATGAAGTGACATCGTTGAAGATGAAGTGACATCGTTGAAGATGAAGTGACATCGTTGAAGACGTCGTGACATCGTTGAAGATGAAGTGACATCGTTGAAGATGAAGTGACATCGTTGAAGATGAAGTGACATCGTTGAAGATGAAGTGACATCGTTGAAGATGAAGTGACATCGTTGAAGATGAAGTGACATCGTTGAAGATGAAGTGACATCGTTGAAGATGAAGTGACATCGTTGAAGACGTCGTGACATCATTGAAGATGTTTTTTTTTGTTTT
Source organism: Callionymus lyra (assembly GCF_982586985.1). Taxonomy (NCBI): domain Eukaryota; kingdom Metazoa; phylum Chordata; class Actinopteri; order Syngnathiformes; family Callionymidae; genus Callionymus; species Callionymus lyra. The sequence goes on from NC_141829.1 coordinate 2,370,540, forward strand.
TTTTTGTTTTTTTTTTGTCTTGACATCGTTGACGTTACTGTAGTTTATGAAAACATGATCCAAAGCATCTGGAACGACGACTCTCAAGTTGTGTTTATGATTTAAAACGAACACACACAACCAAGGTTTGCTGTGTCGACTAAAGAGTCCTGACTCTGACACCATTGTGCTCGCGACACATCCAGGGTTGAACTGGTTTCTTGAACATTTAATTTAAGATGATGTAAGATGGTCTTTGTTGTCGTTACACAACATTTATCTGCACACGAGATCTAGACTTCATTTCTCAGGTCAATGGATAGAAAAATCACTTGAGGTTCGACTCAAACTTGATTTATTGAAGCTTGATGAGACGAAATCATTTCATGATGTGAACCTTCGTCTATATTTTCTTTCACTTCATTGATGGACAGACTCGACTAAGAGGAAATATCTGATCCACCGACACACACTTTCTCATCATGACGGCATGAATAGATTGTGTGGATGTAGCTCCTCGTCTTTGACTCACACTCGCATGCACACACACTACCATTTACACACAGACACACACTACCATGTACACACGGACACACACACACTACCATTTACACACACACACATACACACACACACACACACTACCATGTACACACACACACACTACCATTTACACACACACATACACACACACTACCATTTACGCACGGACACACACACTACCATGTACACACACACACACAATACCATTTATACACAATCACACACACACACTACCAAGTACACACGGACACACACACACTAACACGTACACACACACACACTACCATTTACACGCAGACACACACACACTACTATTTACACACAATCACACAAAAACACAGACTATCATTTACACACAGAAACACTACCACGTACACACACACACAACCATGTACACACAAACACGCACTACCATGTACACACAGACAAACAAACACACACTACCATGTACACACAGACACACACTATTATGTACACATGGAAAATCACACACACGCACAAGTACAAACACACACTCACATGTACACACGGAAACTAACACACACTCACTTACACACAGACACACACACTCACGTGTACACACGGACACTCACTCACTCACACGCGCACTCTCACGCACACACACTCACACACACACTCACATGCACACACACACACACACTCACATGTACACACGGACACTCACTCACTCACACGCGCACTCTCACGCACACACACTCACACACACACTCACTTACACACACAGACACACACTCACATGTACACACGGACACTCACTCACTCACACACGCACTCTCACGCACACTCACATGCACACACACACACACACACTCACACAGACACGCACTCTCACGCACTCACACGCAGACGTACAAACGCACAGACACCTATACACGCACGCACACTCACACCCTCTCACGCACGCGCGGACGTGACTGAGCTCACGTTATTTCAAATCTATTGATAATAATAATAATACAATAATAAGGATATTATTGATAATAATCAAATATTTCCACATCAATCCATGAAACTCATTTACTTTCGCTGCAGTTTTTCTTGAAGAGTTTCTTTCTTCAGCAGAAAACAATCAAACTACTTCATCCTTATGTAACACCACTTGTGTCTCAATTTAAATCCTCCAGCATCGACCAGTGACAAGTTTTCTTGACATGAGGAACAAATGTCTTTGAACGCATCACGCCGCGTTCAAATCCTTCTCGTTCCAGCCTTGAACGAACCGAACCAAACCCAGAGAAGACAGAAGAGCAACTTACTGAGGTTCTGGAGACGCAGCAGCTCAGCTTACATCCCGCTCGCTGTCCGACACGTGCACGTCGACACCCATTTGCAGCGTCGACACTGCGGGGGGCGCGCACGCGGGGGCGCGCCTCGTGGCCGTCAACTGCGATGATGATGAGGCGCGTGAGAGAAGAAGAGGAAGAAAAAGAAGAAGAAGAAAAAGAAGAAGAAATGCGTCTCGTTGAGAAGAATAAAATAATCTTTCTGTGATTGTTTGCTTTTGAGGATTCGAACCGTCAACGACCGTTAAAGTCACGTGACGTCGACTCACCTGTTGATGCTCAGGTGTGACGTCAAGGTCAGAGACACGTGCGTTTGAGACAGTTTTTGTTTCAGTAAAATGTGTTTTTCTGGAGGGTTGTTGGTTCAAATCCCACCGCTGGCTCGTGGTGTGAGCTTTATGGAGATGAAGATGATGATGAAGATGAAGTTAAAGATGAAGATGAAGATGAAGATGACGATGAAGATGATGAAGAGGAAGAGGAAGGAAAGAGGAAGAGAAAGAAGAGGAAGAGGAAGAGGGAGAGGGAGAG